>NC_059370.1:41832706-42132706 GCF_019703515.2 Myxocyprinus asiaticus | reverse complement strand
TGTTAGGATATCCAGGTTAATGTCCATGTTCTCCAAGTGTGGTTTTGTGCGAATTCCAAAAGGACTGATGTACCTGGGTCTGGCTTCATATAGGTGTGAATGTTGAGGATGAAAGACTGAAGGATATGCTGGGTTACTTTCATTAGCTTTTAGTGAAAAGCTGCATAGTTAAGGGCCAATTTCAGCCTTCTGTTATGTAGTTATGGTTCTTTTGCTTCTGTATACAAGCTTTGGATTGGAGAGGCCCTAAATGCTCCTAGTGCAAGTCTCAATCCTGTATGATGTACTGTATCCAACATTTTAATATATGACTTCCTGGCAGATCCATAAACTGCGCACCCATAGTCCATTTTTGATTGAACAAGTGTCTTATAGAGTCTCAAGAGTACTTCACAATCTGCACCCCATTTGATCCTTGCTAGCACTTTTATAATATCCATTTTATAATATCCACGGACGCGGCATATCATTGTTTTCATTGGCTATATGATGTGCCAGTCATCCACACAATCGGCTGCAATTGGCTCGATTTTTACACTAAGGAAAAGGGGCAGGCACTTCCTTTCGACGCGGACTCTCATTGGCTATTGAAAGCTATGGATAGGACATGGAAGCTCCTATTGGGTCAAATGAGGTGTCAATCGAAAGGTCAGAGTGCAGCCGCCATCTTGATCTTAAGATTTTTTTTTTTTTTTTAATGCTTTATTATCAACAAATAGCATGTATAGCAAGTAGCAAATATAATTATCTTGATATTAAGATATCAGAAATGTTTACATGTGAACTGAATTAATATATATATATATATATATATATATATATATATATATATATATTTATTTATTCTTGTATGAACATCAACAGAAAGGCAGTCATAACTGAAAGATTTACAAACAAAGACTGAGATTATAGTTCAATTTACACATCACATTCTCCACAACATACCAAACAATACATTACAGAAAATAAGTAAACTAAACAAAAATAAAAAATAAAAGTATGGGAGCAGGAGAATTTTTACATTACAAAACCAAAATCCTTCAACAAAGAATACTAATATTTTGCTTTGGGACTTTTCATCCCACTCAATGTCTCTAAATACATTGAAAATTCCTCTTTAAAAACTGTACATTTAATGTACATTTGTGTATGCAGAATTTCAACAAAAGCAATACATTATTAATAACATAAGATACATTTTTATCCTTAATTAATAAACCAAATTTAACAATTTCCCACTAAAGTATCAGTCTCACAGGTATCTTTTGTTGCATCCAGCTAAATGCATCCTTCCAGAATGAAAACACCAAATTACATTGAAAAAACAAGTGTTCAGCTGTTTCTATCTCTGACTTGCATATTTGACACAGATTTAAATCCCCAACATTAAATCTTATTCATAAAAAAATCTTTAGCTGGATAAATATGATGCATAATTTTAAAGTGCACCTCTTTACATTTAGGAGCAACGAGAAATGAAAAGAAATTGGTTCTAATTTCACTCACTTCTTTCTTCTCCAAATGACGAAAAATGTAAGATCTCCTTACAGGACCTGGAAAACTTTGTTGTAGTAAACAATCTCTCACAAATCTGTTACAGCATTTTTTTATCTGCAAAGTTTACATTTTCTATCATGAGATCATGCAATTTAGGTATATTTTAATTGTTCCTTAACTAATTTAATCATCGGCAATGGGATACTTTTAATAATTTTCTCATGCAATTTAGGGGAGCAAATTATATTGTATTTAACACAAAAATGATTGAGACTCATTTCCAGAGTTATCCATAACATGTGTCACTGACCGTATGCCTTTCTGCCACCACTCGTCAATAAAGATTTTCTGCTCACTGTTATACATCTATTATTCCAGATTGACATGTTATGTGGGCTAAAATTAAGTTTGAAAATCAATTTCCAATATAATATAATTGTTGGTGAAAAGCAGAAAGTTTTACAGGGAGTTTAGAAATGTCAAAGTCACACTGTAACAGAAAACTTATGCCACCACATTTTATAAATACATCTGTATCTCAAACCAGAATGAGGATTCATTATTAAAAAACGATTAACCATTTAAGTTTGATAACCCCATTCATAATGTCAATCATCTTAAGACCTCCATCTTCATAATCTTTAATCATATCACTTTTACGTATATAATGACTTTTCATTTTCCATATAAAATCAAAATTCAACATTTTTAGCAGAAACTGCTTGTGAGAAGCACGGATAAATGAATCTATAAAGACTCTCTTGTTTCGTCAGTAGAATTCTTCCGTCTCTCTGCAGCCAAGTAATCATAATTAATTTACATTTTTTCAAAATTACATTTTTCTAAATTATCCACCGTGTAAACATACAAAAACGATGACGTCATGCGCACGTGTTATATAAAGAATGATGGATTGATAGACATCAGTTTGAGATATATGAATACTGGTGTCTGTGCAAATAACAATAATCAACCATTTATTCATTTGGAGTGTTTTGTATGGAGTGTGAACATTGTACATTAGGCAGAACCTGCAATTTGAAAATCTTGAAATTAATTCAGATTCAGATGGTATTTTAAATGTTATTTATTTACTTAATTTTATTTGATTTACATATACCCTGCAATAAATTCACCCACCGCTTATGTATATAGCCTACAGACAGAGATGTGTTGCCATGTACAGTATTCAATGATATGCTTAGAATATAAAAACATGAGGCAGTGTACACAAGACCTCTCTCTCCATATATCAGAGTTCTGTCTGATATCCAAAACCAGTCAACATCAACAGCTTGTTATGTTAACTTACTCTCCTACCAGCCCAAGAGTCAGCAGGGGGAATACAGAAGAAAGCAGGAGAATAATCTTGAGAGTTCAGTCTATAGGGCAGTGGTGGCTCAGCGGTTAAGGCTCTGGGTTACTGATCAGAAGGTCAGGGGTTCCAGCCCCAGTACTGCCAAGATGCCACTGTTGGGCCCTTGAGCAAGGCCCTTGACCCAATCTGTTCCAGGGGCAGACCCTGCACTCTGACCCCAGCTTAACTGGGATATGTGAAAAAAAGAATTTCACTGTATATGTGCAAATGTATAATGTGTGATAAATAAATACAATTAAAAAATTAAATATAGGCATGTGCATGAGTACTTCAAAACAATGTGTGAGACATTCAAAACTACAATGGTGGACTACAGGACTGTGTTTGTGCTGCTCAAGATTTTGAGTTGATTGACGCTTCTCCAGCAAAGTGTAGATTTACTGTATCACTACTACGACCAGCGATCGCCATCTTCATTGTTAATTTTCACCACTCTGTGGAAGAATGCTTATGTGCGCAGGCGTGTAGTGTGTCTTTACAAGATGACATCGCCAACTACTGGCCTGGCATGCATAATACAGCGTTTTTAGTCGTTTTCGCGGATCCGCGTGAACGGGGATCGTTTTGACAACGTTGTCGTCTGTACGCAAAACTTTTCAAAAATGCAAAGGAAATTCTTTTTCGTTTTTAGTACATCGTTGTTGTGTAAATGTACCCAACGTTGATTGTACCTGCTCTTGTGATTGTATCTTTTACATCAATAGACACAAGAATCTTAGCTTTCTAAAGATATGTGGCATGAGTACCTGCGTACACACAGCAGTTGTGTACATAGCATAGTTTTGTACTTAACAATGCGAAGGCCCGCCCTATTTCAGCCTCAGTTCCTATAATACATATATAATACACTGTGTACACAAAATAGTTACACTCAGGACCTAAAGGACAAAAATGTCCCCATTGAAACCCATTAAACTGCAATATTTGATCCCAGTGCCATTAAAGCATAAAATCATGGATTCTATGATATGCTTTCATTCTGGAGCCCTGGCTTCAAAATTGTAATGTTTAATATTCTCCACCAGATGGCGCCATTTTCCTCATGTTTAGCCTATGGAGCAAATACATGCTTTTTTCCTATTTTCTGTTTGCTGTATTATAGTAGCACTGCAGGCCAGTTGAATAAATGATGCAGCCAAAATTGTTTGGGTGTGTTGGTATGGATATCAGAGTGTGTTTTGTATGTGTGCATTGAGAAATGTGTGTGTGTGTGTGTGTAAAAAACAACAGTGGCATTATGTAAACAAACTGGAATTTAAAGGGTTAAAATCCTGAAAATGGATGAATATTTGGTAGTTATGATCAGGACTGATGTTGGTTAAAAAAAAAAGTCAGTGAAAGTGGAAAATAATATTCATATATAATATTTTTATGGCAGTTTTTTGACGTGGACATTTTTGTCCTCTAAGGTACTGAGTGTGAGTTTTTATTTATTTATTTTTATCTGACTGCACTAAAAATAATAATGCATCAAAATCAATGTTGGTGCTAATCATTGACATATCCCAGACTGTGATAACCCCCCCCCATAATTCCTTTTTTGTGGGTTCCCCCCAAATTGTGGCATTATGTAAACAAACTGCCATTTAAAGGGTTAAAATCCTGAAAATAAATGAATATTTGGTAGTTATGATCAGGACTGATGTTGGTTAATAATATGAAGGTGGAAAATAATATTAATATATAATATTATTATGGCAGTTTTTTTTACCCTGACATTTTTGTCCTCTAAGGACCTCCGGGAACTTTTTTAAATTGACGCACAAGGGTAAAGATGTCTCTGTCGGCTTCTCGTAACGCGCTCAATGTTTTCACGTAATTCGTGTCAGAGCAGAACAGTATTCGAACACTTAATGCTCGGCAGGTTTATCCAATCAGAATGCAGAAGCGAGAGACTCGGCCAATCAGAGCGAGAGGATTATCTCCGCGCTGTTGTGAAGCGGGGCGTGATTGGTATTTAAACCGTGTGCCCACCTTGAGCTCTGCACATAGATTTGCTCACGACCTGTTTAACGTACTACACTTTAGAGGACAGCGCAAGGTAGGAGTCTTATCTAGACCGAACAACCAATTTCTTGTAATTTCTTCACTGTTCCAGATATTATCATGCCGTGACATGTCTCTTTAAAAGTGTGCAGGTAGATTACACCGTTGTAAACATGTTGTATTAGAAGTCAATATGATATACATTTGAGTTTCTTATACATTTAATATGAAGAGATTTTGCGCTGTTCACCATATGCTTAGTGCGCACTACCTGTCTACTGTCTACTAGTGTGTCGCCACTATGTCTTATGAAGTATGCCACAGTTACACAGTTATGCAGCAGCATTCCTACAAACGAACGTTCCAATTATTCAAATGTATCAGTTATTTGACACAATGTTGCCAAACGCCTGAGATTTTGCGCCAAGTCAGATTGGGTGGGGTTAACATGAGGATTTTAACATGTCCATATTGGAACATAGGCTAATGCAATGCCTACACTTTCCTAAGTGTGGTCGCTTCTTGTTTATTTACCATATTTCTGAGGATGTCTGCTGATAGATTGATCTGATTCAAAAGTGTATAACTAACACTGGTGCCCATTTTACGCCCAGCTGTTGTGCAAAGACATCTGCAGATTAGAATGATAAGAACTCATAATAAATGAGTAATACTGAAAATTAGCACTTGACTCAGAACTGTTTTTGGAGAGATCTGATATTACATTATAACAGTAAAAGTGAGTATGTGCAGTTGTTATCTACTGCAGTAAGCTATTTCTACAGCACAAGCCATATCTTAGCTTTAAAATAACTTTTGTTGGTGGAACCTAGTCAAGTTCATTCATATTAGCTGAGTAATATTTTCCACTTGTTTAAAACCAGTTAACTTAACTTTTACTGCATTAAGTATGTATTTGTAGGTTACCGGACAAAACACTGGCAAAAGTGTGTTAATATAACACCATGGACACAGGATGGCAATCCAAAAAAGGTTTACTTTAATGTCAAAACATCTAGTTTACTCGCTGACTGTTGCTCAGAGCGATTTTGAAACATAACTTCATCATGTTGTGCAGACTTCTCTCTCAAATTCTGGCTGCATGCTGTCTTATTTAGCATTAGATGCCATAGCACTTACAGTGTTGTTTATTTCTGCAGTTTCCCAAATGCAAAAAATGCACACCTTTCAGTAATGTGTCATTTTAGGTCAGTGATGTTAAATGTTGGGTGTGCTGATAAGGGGTTATGTAAGCTGGTTTTATTGCACACCTGAGGTGTGGGTGGGGCTCGTCTGCGTGTCCATACAAAGTCACGGAAACTTAGTACACTTATACCTTTGAGGAAATGGCTCTCGGGTATCTGAAAATGCACTTCTGTTTTTTAAAATAGTGGTTAGACTGTGATGTGGTCGACGCTGTAGTATGTCTTTTCAGATGTGTTTAACAAGGATTTGGGCAACAAAATAGTCATATTTTTGGTTTGACAAAATAATTAGAAGTTGATAGATCATTCATGAACAGCCGGTTTTAAAGGACTGATTCGAAAGAGACTAAACGCATTGCAAACAAACCAAAATGTAATCTGTGATTGTCATTAACATAATCATGCAGTCACTTTGATTCACACAGATTCTTCAAAATGAGTGACAACCCCGTCAAAGAGGAGGTGCAGAACTTTGACAAGAGATGTCTAAAAAAGACAAACACGGCGGAGAAGAACACTCTCCCCACAAAAGAGGGTATGGCAGCTTCACCCTGATGTTTTATTGTTCCAGAACATGTAGGCAATTAGTCAAATTTTTTAAGTTAAAAGAACTGTAGATTTTTATATTTGTACACATGCATGTTATTTGCTTTTAACTTGAAATACTGACTACGCTAATGAATAGATTTAGATGGCACTTTACCTTCTTAATTTAAATGTAACACTTTGGCTGAACATAAAATTGCCATGTAATCTCAATGTACATACTTAGAGGCAAACCCAACTCAATTAGACATATTAACTTAATCTCCTTTTGCCATAAACTAGCCAAGACAGTGAATGCTAGCATGCTGAATGTATGCTAATTGGAAAAACTATGCTATGATTAGCAAAACAATTGCTCTTTATTTTTTTTTTTTTTTTAAGCAAACTGAAGCTTTTAGGGGAAATTTGTTGTTTCAACTACTCCGTTCAGAAGAGCTGCATGACAAAAATGCCCAGTAGTCTCTGGATCTACGCTCCCATTGCAACACTGCAGCGTAGATTGAGAGGCTACTGACCATCTTTAAGTTCAATTGGAAAATTTGAGTTACTGTAAATTTAAAGAGACAAGGTCATTCAAGTTAAAACAATAAAACAATTTGTTATTTTAAAGGTGTGAGTTTTGTGAACAAAAGAAGAAGTACTAATTTGTATGATTTAATTTTTCCCTTCTCGATACTATTTATTACTTTGAGCATACGTGTTTACAGTGCAGTCTTGTGCAGATTTGATGCTGCAAAGCCAACGTTACAGGAATACACACACTGCAGAATTCTCTAGATACTCCAGATAACCCTGGGGGGAAAAGGACAGCCTGCCTTTGTTTTACCTGTGGTTTTAAAAAAAACGTTAAACATACAGTACAAAGGAGTGGCTCCTGAGAGATTCAGTCTAGTCCTACTCCATGTTCTTGGCCAGTGCAAGTCATTCAGTATGCAGTAAATAATTTACATGTCAATTTGCATTTACAGTTTCCTTAAAATATAGGAAAATGCCCCTCAGGACTGAATGCACTGGCATTGCATTGATGATAATATGTGTGTTGTAAATGGGTATTTGATGTGTAATACTATGAGACGTCTTGCGGTGTGACATACTCCTCTATCTTAAACTATTTTAAACAGCAAGTTGCTGATTCTTTTATGATTTTATTATGCATGCAGCTTTTGTGGCCTTGTATTTAGTGGTCAACCGAAATGGGGTTTTTAATGGCTGATGCCGATAGTGATATCTAGCGAGCAGGATGGCTGATATAAATGCAGATAAACATAATACAATTTAACAGCAGCAAATCAGATGTACACAACATTTCTTAAATGAAACAAACACTTACATTTACTCATTTGCATAAACTGGAAAATAGTAAATCTTGAAAACAGAAAGCATTTACTATCCATTGCCAAATCTATTGGTAGATTGTGGAACTAACACAAGGGAAAGTTAACACTTCTGTTAATTGGCCAGGTGAACACAGTTGTCGGCCATTGCCGATAATCACAGAATGGCCAAATACCAGCCCGATTAATCTGCCTGGCTGATATATCGATCTATCACTAAACGTATTGAGAGGCATGTGATATTTGTACTTTTAAAATTCATTTGACACACTAAAAAGTGATTAAAAATGGTGAGAAACTTAATAGAAATGGTGAGCAGTCTAAAAATATACACTTTCCCTTCTACATTCATGTACAACCCTAATTCCAAAAAAGTTGGGACAGTATGAAAAATGCTAATAAAAACAAAAATTAGTGATTTGTAAATTATATTCACCCTTTGCTATTTTGAAAGCACTACAACTACACATTATATGATGTTAAACAGTAATGTATGTACAGTAATTTCAAATCAGATGATTGCAACACGTTCCAATAAATTTGGGACAGTCGAGTGTATTCCACTGTGAAACATCAACATTTCTTCTAATAACACTTATTAAGCATTTGTGCACTGAAGACACAAGTTTGTTAAGTTTAGAAAGTGGAATTTTCCCCCATTCATCCATTATGTAGGTCTACAGCTACACAATTGTACAGGGTCAAACCAGTATATGGTTTGAAGTTGTCCTGCTGGAAAATGCAGGGATGTCCCTGGAAAAGACGGTGCTGGATGGCTATATATGTTGCGCCAAAATTTGTACATATCTGTCTGCATTCATGGTGTTCTCACAGATTTGTGAGTTACCCATGCTATGGGCACTGACACACCCCTGGCCCATACAGACACTGACTTTTGGACCTGACGCTGATAACAGTTTGGATGGTCCTTTTCCTTTTTGGCCCGGAGAACACAACAGCTTTGTTTTTCAGAAACGTTTTGAAATGTGGACTATTCAGACCAAAAAACACATTTCCACTGTTCTACTTTCCATCTAAGATGAGACCGAGACCAGAGAAGTCTGCGGCGCTTCTGGACAGTGTTGATGTATGGCTTCTGCTTTGCATAGTAAAGTCTTAACTTGCATCTGTGGATGCAGCAGCATGTGGTGTTGACTAACAAAGGTTACTAAAATTACCCCAAGCCCATGTTCATGATATCCATTTCAGATGAATGCCGTTTTTTAAGACAGTGACGTCTGAGGGATCAGAGATAACACGCATTCAGAAGTTGTTTTCGTCTTGCCCTTTACACACCGAGATTTGACCAGATTCCTTGAATCTTTTAACTATATTGTGCACTGTAGAGGGTGAAATGCCCAAAATCCTTCCAATTTGTCTTTGGGGAACATTGTTCTCAAAGTGCTGGATTATTTGCTGAAGCATCTGTTGGCAAATTGAAAAGTCTTGAATGAGCCTTGCTCTTGAAGGACTAGGCTGTTTTTGGAGGCTCCTTATATACTATGACACGATTGCCTCACCTGTTTTTTTTATTTATTTTTATCCCCTTTTCTCCCAATTTGGAATGGCCAATTCCCACTACATAGTAGATCCTCGTGGTGGTGCGGCTATTCACCTCAATTCAGGTGGCGGAGGACAAGTCTCAGTTGCCTCCAATTCTGAGACAGTCAATCCGCACATCTTATCACGTGGCTCGCTGGGCATGACACCACAGTCGACACTCGCAGCATGTGGAGGCTCATGCTACTCTCCGTGATCCACGCACAACTTACCACACGCCCCATTGAGAGTGAGAACCCCTAATCGTGACCACGAGTAAGTTACCCCATGTGACTCTACCCTCCCTAGCAACCGGGCCAATTTGGGTGCTTAGGAGACCTTGTTGGAGTCATTAAGCACACCCTGGATTCGAACTCGCAATAACAAAGGGTGAATATAATTTACAAATCATTCCTTTTTGTTTTTTTTGTCATTTTGCATACTGTCCCAACTTTTTTGGAATTGGGGTTGTAAATGTTATTCTTAAAATTTTCCAACCTGCCAACATAAACCTAAAGTTCGACGACATGGTATGCGTCAGCTATCGAAATATAAATATACACACAGTAAATAAAACTGTGTCTCTGTTGTATTTTGTCTCTTAGGCTTTTCACACTATTCATAAACCGTGGTTAACACCTACTGTATTTTTAAACCAACACAGTCTGAAGAGAATTCGCAAGAATAATGCAAGATGACAAATTCGTAAGAAATCATACCACTTTATTCGTACGAAAAAAGTACGACTTGTACACCAACCGATCACATTGTCCTTGTCTCCTTGAAAACCCTCATTTTCCCTTTCTTCCATTGTGCACAAAGCATATTTATCAATTACAATCATGGTCACAGGGTCAAATTTATGGTTAGGTTTAGGTATGGGGTTTGGGTTAGGGGTTAAAGTGACGAAATAGCCTATATCATGAATGCACGTTCTGAACCTGGAAGTTTCGCTTTCTTCCGTCATACACAACAGGGCTTTTTACATTACTATCATCATTATGTTTTGGGTCTGGGTGAGGTGTTACACTTTATGGTTAGGTTTAGGTATGGGGTTTGGTCTGGGGTTAAAATTAGGAAAAGTATCACGAGCGCACGTTCGAAACACGGAAATTATGCTTTTTTTCTGTCCAACACAACAGAGCTTTTTTGATTATTATAATGGTTAGGTTTAGGGTCTTGATAAGGTATTACACTTCATTTTACGTTTATTTTTGCCTCGACACACATTTAGTTTAACACTGAAGAAATGAAACCTCAGGGTCTACAAGGACACGAAGGAAGCGTATGTGATTGGTTGGTGTATAAGTAGTACTTTCTCATACGAATGAAGTTGTACGATTTCTTACAAACTCGCAAACTTGTACTATTCTTACGAATTCTCATGAGATTGGTTGTTTTAAATCCTGGGTTAAGAAAATGTTTGCACTTGTAAGTATGACAGCTTTTAACCCTGGGTTATGAAGACCTGCTATTAAGCAAGATTAGCAACACTTTTTTGAATTGTGGTCCCAAAGGTATACACTGAATTACTAACCCAATACTGAAACATGAAAAAGATAACCCAGGGATTGCGTTAATTTTCAACCTGGGTTAACAATTTTAAAGGGATAGTTCACTCAAAAATGAAAATTCTCTCATCATTTACTCACCCTCATGCCATCCCAGGTGTGAATGACTTTTTGAATTTCTTAGCTCAGTAGGTCCTTAAAATGCAAGTGGATGGTGATCAGACTTTTGAAGCTCCAAAATCACAGACAGTCAGCATAAACGTCATTGATACAACTCCAGTGGTTAAATTAATGTCTTCTAAAGCGACACGATCACTTTTGGTGCCAAAAAGGTTAATATTTAAGTATCACTTCCGGTCAGCAGCCGTATGCGTGTGTGACATAATCGCATTGGCATGTTCATGCCAGAACTGAGGCTCGTGCGACACAGCCGGAAGAGCAGCGCTGTTTGCAACTGAAGAGGAGGAACAATGTACAGAAGCTTTGTTGGTTTTGGATTAGATCTGTATTTGTAGCTGTTTGTTTACTCACAGTGGTGCATTTGTGTGATTATTCTAGATGTCTCAACTGAGAGAAGAACGTGAGATTATGTCCTGCGTGAGACTGCGTGAACTCAGCCCTCTTGTGAATGTGTATACTGCTGCTGCTGCTGACAAAATTGATCGTATCGCTTTAGAAGACATTAATGTAACCGCCAGTGTCTTATTGATTACATTTATTCTGACTGTTTTGGAGCTTCAAAAGTTGGACCACCATCCACTTGCATTTTAAGGACCTACTGAGCTGAGATATTTTTCTTCAAATGTGTTCTGGTGAAGAAAGAAAGTCATACACACCTGGGATATCATGAGGGTGAGTAAATACTGAGAGAGTTCACCCAAAAATAAAAATGATCCCTTTAAGTAAGAAAAGTTTCTCATGATCTTACAAACATTATGATGTAAAGGTTTGTGCTTAAATGCTTCAAATTAGTTTTGCAGACAAATTAAAATTGTGACTGCGTATGAATTACTTTACTAAAAGTTTCATCTAGAACATGATTTTGAAATGTATTAGTTTGAGCAGATAGTGAATGAAAAGCTGTCAACAGATGTCCAGCATACACTTTAACTCCTTTAATACTGTAAACCTATGACTGATAGTGTATGTGGAATATTCTCTCAGCACTAACATTGTTGCAGTACTGTAATTTCTACTTGCATTTTCCTTTTTTACAGATATTGAGCAAGAAAAAAAGGCAGTAGAGGGAGGGAAATGAACCCAACCTGTCACACCTCCTCTGGCATCCTCACACTTCCTGTTACACCCACTCAGACATCACCTCTGCTTCTGCATATCACGTTATGTTCAAATCAATGGCATTCTGTACAATACTGATTGGGAGCTGTCGAGTTATGTATTAATTGCAGCTGTGGATATTTGTAATCCTTTTGACATGTTGTTAAGAGATAAGATGGATGATGTAAGCACATATCGCCTATGTATGTGTCTGTACCAGCTCATGACTGTCAATGCTTCCCACGTCGTTCTCTGAATCTGGTGCCATTCTGGACTGATTAATCTTTAAATAACGTGATGATATTTTTGTTTAATAAACGATAATAACAAATGTTTTAAAATGTTTTTGATGATTTGTCCAACCTTGGCTTTATGAAAAGTATCATCTGTATACTGTCTTCTGAGAAATTTGCATTTGTTTTTGCATGACGTGTAAAGCAAATATTTGTATATGCATAGAGGAGTTGATATATACACAATTCACCCTTTTTTTAGACTTTGGAGTAAATCATTGGTTTCACCCTATCAACTATCAAGGGATAGTTCACCCAAACATAAAAGTTCTGCCATCATTTATTCACCTTCATGTTGTTCCAAACCCATATAACTTTTTGGAACGGGAGATGTTAGGCAGAATGTTAAGGACGGACAGCCTCAGTCACCCTTAACTTGAATTGCATCTTTTTCCATACAATGATAGTGAATGTGACTAAGGCTATCATTCTGCCTCTTGTGTTCCACAGAAGAAAGTCATACGGGTTTGGAACAACATGAGGGTGAGTAAATGATGGCAGAATTTTTTATACTGTATGCTAAATATGATCTTGGTACATAGTAAATAGCTTTATATGCAGAGGTGATGAAACTGCTACTTGACACACACGCACACATACATGTACCTGTATGACATTAATGCTGACAGAATATGTCAAACAAATGTTTACCTGCCAGGAATCACAAATCTATGAAAAGTGACTGAAGTTGCAGCAAGAACATACATGTATGGAATGATATGATTCACCGTGCATGCTTCATGTTTTTGTTATAGGTCACTTGTAACGCATATTATATAACAGGACCTGTATCTCTGTTTGAAGTTAGATAGAGTCTGTACCACACCTCTCTCTCCTGAATGTTTTAGATTTATCCTCAAATGCAGTTGCATAAAAAGCTATTTGTGCCAAAGGGTGCGTGGAATAACAGCACATGATCACTGTGCTATTTTAAATCACTTTGATTAGAGTGTCCAGATTGTTTAAATTGGACACTTATTTAAATGTTGCCTCGAGCATATGGCAGAACCCAAGATTGTGTATTGGCAAGTCTCCTTTCTGGTGGCAGGAGTGGATTGTGAGGGGGGTTGCTACACTCGGTGACCTATATGAAAGTGGTGTGTTGAGATCGTTTGAAAACTTGGTCCAACATTTTGGGATCCCCAGACCTCAGTTTTATAGGTATTTACAACTGCGCCACCCGCTCCGTTTTGTTTTTTGGAGTAGCACACACCCCCCCTAAGGAGGCAGATGCTTTGGGAGAGGTGATTGCGGCTTTTGGAAAAGGTCATGAGGCATCAGTGTATTACTCCCTGTTAATTCAGAGTCTGGGGGACGGAGCTTTAACTTCTCTCAAAAGAGTATGGGAGAAAGATTTCAACTTGGCATTGGAGGAAGGAGTGTGGGCTAAGATTCTTAAAAACGTTAAGTCTGCATCTAGAGATGCAAGGGTGCGTCTTATACAATTCAAAATTTTGCATAGATGTTATTAGACCCCCTCTAGACTGTATAGGCTTGGTCTTAAAGACACACCCACCTGCTGGAGATGCCAATCGGAGGATGGAGACATGGCCTATGTTTTTTGGTGGTGTGTCGAGATCCAGAAATTCTGGTCAAAGGTTCAGAATTTTGTGTGCGACGTGGTGGGCACTCAGGTTTCATTTTGCCCCAGACATTGTGTTCTGGGCGATGGGGGCGGTCATCGATGTGGGGGATGGCTATATAGGGAACTGGGTTCTGACATGTGTGATGATCGCCAGGCAGGTTATTTTGAGGGGTTGGAGGTCAGCTGGTGCGCCCCCATATCCTGAGTGGTGCACGAAGATGGGGAGGGTGGCAGCTTGTGAGGAGGTGTCATCTGGAAGACGGGGTGGCTTGGATAAGTTTGTTCGGAAATGGGGCAGGTATTTGGAGTTTTTTGGAGGGCTCTCGGGTGGGGTGTGGAGAGAGTAGTGTATTATAGTTTGTATGATTATTATGTGTGTGTATATATATATAATATATGTATATGCATTTATGTTTGTATATGTATGTATATTGACTACAGGGTTGTTTTTTTGGGGGGGGGGGTGATGTCGGGGAGGGGGGTTGTGGGGTTTAAATGTTGATTTTATATATATATATATATATATATTACATTTCATTGTAAAAATTTTTTAATAATAATAATAAAAGAATCACTTTGATTAGTAGAACATTAATTTTATAGTGAGTACTTGTATTTTGCAAATCTACAAAGAAGGACATAAAATGCATGGGACTGTACCAGTGTTATTAAATGAAAATGTTTTGTTAACTGAAACTGAAAGCTCAAATTAATTTATGTTTTATAAACACAGTATATTATAAAATGGGAAACCTTTATAATCCACCCTTCAATAAACATGAAAATGCCACTAGATAGCAGTAACACAAGACGGCCTTATGAAATGTAAAACTTTTTAACATTAATTAATATTTAATTTAGAAGCCCCAAAATACTAAACAGAAATAAAAACTAAATATCAAAAAACTGAACTAAAACTAAAACAGTCTTAGAGCGACGAATAACAAAACAAAACTAAATTGCAATAAAAACATAATAAAAAATTCAAGACCATAATAAGCTTGAACGGCACCAAAAAACAGAATACTAGTCGTGCCTCAGTTTTTTGGTACAGATAACTACACGTTTCAGCATGCAAAGGAAAAATACCAGATCACACATCACTGTAATGCACATCCATTCCACGGTCTGTTTCAGAGCATCATATTCACTTTACATAAGTTTATTAAACCATCTTCTTTGTGCATTTTTTTTGAAGGGGAACTCTCAAAAAGAATGCAATGTGGGCATGTGAAAAAATTATTAAATATACAACTTTAATAAATTAGTGAAGATGCTTTGCTTGCACCAAACAAGAATGTGTTTCACAGCACTTTGTCATGTACAGTCATGTTTGAAAGGTGCATGTTTGTGCAGTGGGGCAGAATGATCATACTGTATAGAGTTTTCAGAGATTAAGAGGAAAGAAAAGTTGTGAAACGGGTGTGTGTGTGTGTGTGTGTGTGTTACGGGTGTAATGTTCTGCTGTATGCAGATGATGTGCATATATGCTGTATATGACAAACATATGTGAAATAATATTCTGTGTCATTGATTAACCTGTATTCCATTCCATAAAGTGACTTTAACATTTAAACTATGTCAAAAACAGAAATGGAAGACTACAAATAGTTACAGACCAGATTTTCTCAACTTTTCTTAGGTGTTCTGAATTGTTTTTAGTGCATTGCTCTGCAGTTGCTAGGATGTTCTGAGTGGTTGCTAGGCATTGCTATTGCTATGCTGTTGCTTAGGTGTTCTAAATGGGTTTTAGTGCATTGCTGTACAATCGCTTGGTGTTTTCTGGGTGGTTGTTAACGTGTTGCTTTTTTGTTTCTAGGATGTTCTGGTTACTAGGGCACTGCTAGATGTTTAATACTTGGGGTTAGGGGTTTGTTCAATTATGAGCAATATGGCAAGTGTGATGCTTTACTTGGAAAAGACCACTAATTACGTGCAACACTTATATGTGAAATATGAATCCAGTTTGGGAAATGGTTGCAAGTTCAACTTTAAGAGCTCTTTTTATTTTACAGCCTTTCATCTGAGACACAAATGAGATTTTAGTTTTTACACTATAAAGGTTTCAAAAGGTTTTAAAGCCACCCATTTTTAACAGACACAAAGGTAATTTTTATGGGCTGTCTATGATGTTTCACATACACACGCCTCTAATAAACCCACATTGTGTGTTCAGAGCACAATCTGTGTGTGATGGCCAATAAAGGGTGCAAATATATATATATATATCTCTATCTCTCAATAGGATTCTAATTAGCATTTGATTTAACTTCATTTTTACCTCCAATCTCTTCAGAACTACATGAACAAGAACAACATGCTTGCTGCTGAACAAATGACTTTTCACTGTTTCATTGCCTGGTTTACTACTTCATTCAGGATCAGTGATTTTCTATTAACTCTTTAGGTCTATGATTAAACTACAGAATAATGTGTGCATTTCAATTCATAATGTAACCTGCAGCAAAGTAGATGAGAGAAAATGTCACAACAACAACAGTTACATTGACCCGTGAAAGTATCTGTTTGAAAATGAAGGTTCACTCAAAATGTAAAAAAATAAAATAAATTAATAAAAATAAAAATAATGTTATTGTTTACTCACCCTCATGTTGTGCCAAACCTGTATGACTTTCTTCTGTGGAACACAAAAGGAGATGTAAGGCAGCCTCAGCCACCATTTACTTTCATTGTATGGAGAAAAAAAAAAAAAAAAGATTAAATTAAAGTGCATTACAGTACTTACAGTACAGTATTTTTGTGAGGAAATGTACTCGCTGCTCTCTGCTGGACAGATCATGTTACTACAGTCAGTGCTCATGTACCTCAAGCGTCCAGCAGGCGGAGCTACACTTCCAAATATGGTCAGTGGCTTACTGCAGTGGGCGGGACTTCTCTTCTTATTGGTTCAACTGGTGCCAATCACCTCGCAGATCGATAGCAAACAAGCTAACTAGCTCAACAGCAAATGTGAAGTGGCTGGAGTACAGCAGCGAGCTGCCGGCGTTTTACTTATTTAAACTTCTTTATTTTTCTACTATTTGAATATTAAATCGGTTAATTGAGAATCGGGGGCGAAAGGAGAGGTATGTTGATTAATTCATTACAATAATGAGCTCATTAAAAGCAGTAGCTCAGGTTTACATGCTACTACATGGAAACAAATGAGCTTAATGTTGATGCAAATAACTACAATAACATGTTCAGCCATATTCAACACGATCTGGCCACATTTATGTACATTATTTAATAAATATAGAGAAATGAAGCTGTATGGAATGTTTATTTCTCTAAACACATCATTGCTTGTGTAGATTAAGCTTATGTTTTGTTTGGCTGTTTATTTGTTTTGCTGTGGTTATTATGGACATTTTGGCAGAACATATAACATGGATTTTGATTGTAATATATACATTTTTTCAGACTTTTTTGAAAGACTGCAAAAACACACTGAACCAGCAAGCTTGTAACATTTAAAAGCTGTAAGCTTTACTTTCTTGAACATCACTGTAATGACATGTATAGCTGAGTTAATAAGCTAGAAATATTAAATATTTATATTTGCTTTGTAACGTATGCATTTTAAATAGCCATTAAAATGTCTGTTATCATTAAGTTATTAAATACTAATTTATTAACTTACACATATATAGATCTCGATACATTCCTGATAAATATAGAATATTGATCAAATATAAATTTTTACATAAATATTTATATATTGATGGATATTATAAACTACCTTTATAATACCTTATAATAATACTTGTTAAATACTATTTTATGAACTAACCAGTAATAATTAGCTTTACAACAAATGATTATAATGGATATACTGTGCTGTGAAAAAGTATTTGCCCCCCTTTATAGTTTTAAATCTTCAAATGAGATGATGACCGGACGTTCTCCTTTAGGATTTTGTGGTAGAAAGCTGAATTTTTGTCCAGTGTCTTTCTGATAGTTGAGTCATTGATGCGAGAGAGGCCTGCAGTTCCTTGGATGTTGTCCTTGGCTTTTTTGTGACTTCCTGGATGAGTCGCTGTGCTCTTGGAGGAATTTTGGAAGGTTGGCCACTTCTGGGAAGGTTCACTACTGTGCCAAGTGTTCTCCATTTGGAGATAATGGCTCTCACTGTGGTTCTTTGAAATAGCTTTATAACCCTTCCCAGACTGATGTATTTCAATCACCTTTTTCCTCATCATTTCTGGAATTTCTTTCAACCTTGGCATAGTGTGCTACTGGTTGAGACCTTTTAGCCAACTTCATGCTGCTGGAAAAGTTCAGTTTAGGTGTTGATTTGATTGAACAGGGCTGGCAGTAATCAGGCCTGGGTGTGTCTAGTCCAGCTGAACCCCATTATGAATGCAGTTTCATAGATTTGGGGATTTAGTAACTAAGGGGGAATAATACTTTTTCAGTGGCCCAGTTGGTATTGGATAACATTTTTTTTGCTTCAATAAATAACATTATCATTTAAAAACTGTATTTTGTGTTTACTCAGATTGCCTTTGATTTATGTTAGATTTGGTTTGAATTTTTGAAACAATTTAGTATGAGATATATACGGAAACAGAAGAAATCAGGATGGAGGTAAATACTTTTTCACAGCACTGTATATTGATACATTACTGATAACTATAGAATATTTATTTATACACTGATAAATAGATATTATAAATGACCATTATAATATCTAACAATATAATAATTATTATTGATAAGGATAATTAAATAATTCATTTATAAATTATCCAGTAATAATTAACTTTATAATAAATAATTGTAACTGATATATATTGATACATTACTGATAAATATAGAATATTTAGAAAATATATAAATATTTTATAAATATTTATACACTGATAAATAGATATATTACCATTGTAATATATATAAATATTATAATAATTATTAATAATGATAATGTATAATTAAATTAATTTATTAACTATCCAGTAATAATGACCTTTATAATAAATAATTGTAACTGATATATATTGATACATTACTGATAAATATAGATTATTTATCAAATATAAATATTTATATACCGAGAAATAGACTATATAAATTATCCGTATAATATCTAGCTATATACTTTAATAATAATTATTATTATTTATAATAATAATAATATACTACTAATAATAAAAGTAATCATAATAATTTATTATTAAATAATTAGTGAATAAACCATGCTGAAAAATGACTGATAAATAATTCATGTTTATTCTTGGTCATAAAGACCAAGTACATACCAACTACAAAGAGAAGATAATTTAAATGGATTGAGGAAAGCCCTAGTAAACAAGTGTGCTTTGAGAAATGCTGTTGTTTTGTTCTGCTTTTATAATAATCGTGTCTAGCTGCGTCTGTCCTCTGCAGTGTTGGAGAATGGTTGTTCCTGATGGTGGAAGTGTGCTACAACCAGCAGTTAATGGTCCTACAGACGAGGTGATGTCCAGTTCAGAGCCGGGATTCGATCAGAACCTGACCGGGGTGGAGCTGGGAGAGGTGCGTAAGCTGCAGGAGCTGGTGCGACGTCTGGAGGTCCAGAATCAAGCACTGCGCAACAGGGGCAACAAACACATGCTGGGGGGCAACAGCAACCTCACGACGGGAAGTAACATTAACAACCTCACAGACTCTTCTCCCAGAGCTGAGGATGCCAGGAGCATGGAGCTGTCACCTCCTCCGGGGAGCAGCAGCAGTGAGGAGATGTCTCCACTGCCTGACGCCTCCAGACCGGACGATGAGGAGGAGCAGGCCGGGTTCTTGAGTCTGCCCTGTGCTTCTGGCTCCAATCAAACACGGGGACAGTTTGAGACGAGTTTGTCTCCTGATAGCTGTGATTCAGAGACACTTGGAGCAAGTGATGTGGGTATAGACCACTCCGCTCTGGATGAGGTGGATGTGCTGGATTTGGAGACATGCACCGAGGCAGAAGATGAAGACAGCTGGTAGGCTTAATTACATTTATGTTGTAGTCAAATAGAGCCACTTGTGAAAATGCTTCTGTTTTGTATTTTTCTCATTTAATTCAGTTTTTCTTTCGTTACAAGTTAATAATGGAAGCATAACAATTTGAGTGAAAAGTTGAACTGATAAATGTGCATGAATTTCTTAGTATTTGGTAGCTTAAAAGGAATAGTTCACCCAAAAATGAAAATTCGCTCATCGTTTACTCACCCTCATGCCATCCCAGATGTGTATGCCTTTCTTTCTTCTGCTGAACACAAATACATATTTAGAAAAATATTTGAGCTCTGCAGGTCCATAAAATGCCATTGAATGGTGTCCAGAACTTTGAAGCTCTAAAAAGCACATAAAGGCAGCATAAAAGTAATCCATGTGGCTCCAGTGGATTAATTAATGTCTTCTGAAGTGAAACGCTATGTGCGTGTAAGAAATAGATCAGCATTTAACTTTTTACTAAAATGTTCACTTCCAGCCAGCTCAATTCTCTCTTGAAAACTTTGAGTCGTTTATTTAAAAAAACAAAAAACAAAACAAAAAAACATTTGCAGTGGAAGTGAATGGGGCCAGTGCATAAACATTATAGTAGACACTGTTTCAAAAGTATAGCCACAAGATTATATTTGCTAATGTGATTTTAGTGTGGCAAAATGACTTCAGAACCTTTGCTGTGTAAAGTTATATCCAATATTACAACTTCGTTGTCATGATGACCTATCGCCGGTAAACCCTGTAATCTGGTAAATGTCATAACACCGGTAAACATTACTTTTTGGCTTTTTCGTATGTTTACATCATGTGGCTATACTTTTGAAACTATGTATTGTAATGTTTATGGACTGGCCCCATTGACTTCCATTGTAAGGGTGTTTTCACACCTTTAAGGGGTTTGAGGATGTTTTCACACTTGGTTCATTTCAGGAGTCTAAGCGTGGTTCGCTGGATTTTTGGCCCATGTCTGAACACACCAAACAATCTCAGACCCCTTTAAATCGAGCGAGACCATCTCGGGAGGTGGTCTGAGGTATGGTTCGCTTGCAGCCTTTGGTTCGGTTTGCTAATAATGTGCATTGTGAACAAAAAGCACTTCAGGCTCACTTGATTTTCCAATTCATGTAATGCCAAACACGTTTGGCCCTGACATGTTTCCTTCGCAGGAAATGACAATGCAAGCACGGGAGAGACGCTACGAACTGCTTGCTCTGTTTCTATGGAGATGACAACGTGAGAAGCATATTAAGCTATTGTAAACTGCTCACAAAATGAACTCAAAGGTCTTTTTAGTGTTCTGTGCAAATGAAGATTTGAGGGTTGAAAAGGATGCCTTGAAAGCCGCATGAAAGTTAAGAAATTACAACAGGAATATATATTGTATTCTATGAATGGAAATAACCCGAGGCTGTCAGTAGATTAAACATTAAGTGTGATTAATCTTATTGATTGTCGTTAATAAGAATGCACAATGCATTCAGTTCTGTTGCATTACTTTTCTCTTTTAATGTATAAAACAATATGTAATAATACAGAATTACATAATATTGATGCCAAAGATCAATAAGAACTGAGACCCCATAACTGGTAAAGTGGACCAAAAAGAGATCTAAGCCAACTTACAAGGTCTCCAACAGTGTGAACGCAAAGAGAACTGGGTTCCTTTTCACTCTGTCCACTTTTTGGTCCACTTAGGGTGTGTTCACACTTGTAGTTCGGTTCTCTTGGTCTGGACCAAAAAAGAAAATGATACATTTAGTACTGGTTCGCTTAGCGTTCACACTGGCATTTTTAACACCGAACCTAAAGATACAAAACAAAAGGCATAATGACAAGGTCACAACCTGATTGGACAGCTTTTATGACGTATATTTTCGATGGAACTTGCCGAACATCCAAAACAATGCTGGCTGCTGGGCTAAATGTGCTCATTGGACCCACTTTACCTTAACCTATCACTGAGCATTTTTGTGCGTTTTTTCCAGTATACTAGAAATAATAAGAAACTGTACCTCCTCTTTGCTCCATGTTTGCCCTCTGCTCATTTTGTTTGCCCTCTACTCATGTTATCAAATCACGTGATTTTTAGGGTCGCATCTTGTGACATCACATCCTGTTATTGGTTCGTTTAGATGTCTTTGATCCATGCTGCATTCATATATCAGTCGAACCGCACCAGAGTTCGTTTGGAAGCGGACCGAGACCCGCTATCCAGGGGGTCTCGGTCCGCTTGTTTGGTGTGCACCAAGGTTCGGATGGCAGCGTTCACACTTGTTCATATGAACCGCACTAACAGAGCAATTGCACCAGAGTTCGTTTTAATCGAGCCAAACCTGCCAAGTTGAACACGCCCTTAAAGGTGTCAGAGTTTGGTTCTTTTAAAGAGGACTCAAGTGGGAAAACACCCTGAGATCGTCTGGAATGTTCACATATGGGCCCCTGAAAGGACCAAGTGTGAAAACACCCTTAAGTGCCTCAATGCAACCATGATTTTGGTGAAAAGAAAAAAACGTGACGAGTTAATTACTTTTGTGGTAATCAACATTATGTCACAAATCTTAACTTGTACTGAACCCAGAACATTCCTTTAACAGAGTAAAACAAATCTGATGTAGGTTACCAAGAAATTGTATAGAATCTTATATACATCATAAAGTTTCTTTGATTCAAATTGTCCAAACATTTCTAGGTTTAAATTAGATTCTAAAGCCCAGATTTTCAAAATAGAATCAAACCTTTGAACTCCACTGTATATGTTGATGCATTATATGATGCAATCACTGATATATCAATGGATGCAATGTAAAAAGAGAATGTATTTAATTTTATCACTGCCAACTTTTTTTAGACAAACGTTGTAATATAATATTACTTGCATATCCTGACAAATCTGCAAAGCACAGTGTCAAAGGCATCCAAAGCCTTTGACACTGTGCTTTGCAGATTTGTCAGGTTAACAGATTCATACAGTTCATAATATCTCAGACACTGATGTATAAACTCTAGTGTGTCCATTCTGGTTATTCGTGATTGTGCTGACGCTCTGTATGTGTAACAGTGCTTTACTGCATGCATCAGTGGCTTTGATTAAAAGAGACTTAGACACTAGTGTCTACTCTGTTTAGACACAGTATACAACAAATGAGTTGCTTTCTCAAGGCTACGTTGATCTGTAACTCCCTAGTGTATTAGGCTTCCCATGTGGTCTGGAACCGACGGCTTTTGGGATGCAACTAAGGCTTTTCTGGCAAAGGCAGGAAGTGTTGGGCCGATTTATTAAATTTTTTTAATATCTTCTAGAAAAAAAAAAAAACAACTACCAACATCACCATTGATATGGATTGTTCTTAAAATAATTGTTGAAACTTTGTTATTTAGGTTATTCTGTCAACTGAATTTAATTTTATTTCTGATTAATTTAATCAATACCGTGCATGATTTTTGAAATTGAGAAACAGTAATAATCAGCTGATCTCTCTGATGCAGCTTTGATTTGTTTTCAGTTAAATAAGCCATCTTCCCCCAGTGGATTGAGTTTTTTTTTTGTGTGTAATCTGGTGGATTTTAGCCTCGTCCATATTGCATGTTGCAGCCTTGCTCGCCAATTAGCAGCTTAACTCCGGCTGAACCAACAAAGTAATGATGGACCGTTATTATCCTGTTCATATGCCCATATGTGTTTCATGAGGTTAATAGAGCCATATTTGGTTGCTAGCAGCATTGGGTCGCTTTACTGTTTTGCAGTAAGCTGCTTTGAGTGGATTGATGTTTCATGTGATTCAGCTCATTCAAGTTCATACGATGAAAAGAGAGTTTTGTTGTTATCTGGATGGTGACCAGAAAAGGTTTTAGGTTTTAATAGGAATCCATTCTGTAAATTGGTGTTTCAATTTTAAGGCACTTTTAGCACTGTGGACTTCTAGAAAGAAAAATCTATTTTTTTCACACTCTCACTAATACTAACAATGTCCATTTTGTTCTGAAAATTCCCACAACAGTGTCATTTCCAGCACATTTTAAACTCTGTATTGTTTTAAATAGTAGGGATGGGACAATAAATCGAATTTCGATATATTTTATGAATACTGACAATAGGGACTGGTGACAGCTACCATTTTCAAAATTGGATCAGCAATCTTATTGCAACACTCAAGGAAATGAATGTTTGTGTCTGTCTAAAGAGAAGGTGAGTGTATCGGCACAGATGATTGTGTAGTGTTTTAATGAACTCATCCATAATGGATGCAAACTAGCATCTGTGCCAGTAAATGCTGCCCATTAATGGCCATTATTTTGAAATTATACATCCAACACCACACTCATATGTGCTTGTTGAACACTTAGTGTATATAAACAGAGACCACATTTACATGCACTTAAGAAAATTGTTTATTCCAGGTTTTTTTTCAGAAAGCAGTGTTCTGAAACCTCATGTAAACAAGAACGCCGATTTCCTTACGCCATTAAAGGGATTAATAGAAAGTGGGTTAACACACCTGGCTTTCTCCTGGAGAACTTGTTTTATGTGGCCATGTAAACACGTAAGCGACGTTCTTATGGGTTTTTGAGGAGTATGCATGTGCGTGAATAGACTGGATAACAAATGTCATAGGATGAAACCCAACAACAAGTCAACATAGTGGAAAGATTTCAACATATCTAGGTGTACACTGTGAAAATCACATACACTATAAACTATAACCATTCATACACACCAGTGTAAAATATCTACTGTCCCTCACGTTTACGAGTAAGAGCTCGAGTACATTGGGGGAATCCCGAAGTTTGATGTAAGAGGGAAACCCCACTATTGCAGCGCAATTTTGCTGCAGGTCACGATGGAATTCGAACGTTAAGCAAACAAACACAGGAACAACTCTGGAATATCTGGAAATAAAGTGAAGCAATGGAGAAATAAGTAGCGAAGTCTTTGGATGCCATGGTTTTTTTTTATTTACACAAGCATCGTGGGGAAATAACGTTGCTGTGGAGAAAGCTGCTTACTGTAAAGAGTACGCCACTTATACAGTGCATGTAAACGAGAATGCCACTTCTGTGCAACAAGCTGCATTCTCGCAATTAGCCGCTTTCTGGTGTCCATGTTAACGTAGTCAGTTTAAAACAAAGCCACCCCAGGCTTCATATCCCTGCTGTGAAGTATTTTGTCATATAGACCTATGACGTAGAAATAGGAATGAGTAGAGATGCTGCCCTTCACGTTCACGTATAAGAGCTCAAGTACACTGGGGGAATCCCTGAGTTTAATGTAAGAGGGAAACCCCACGTTTACACTGCTAAATGTTCCAGTTTATTGACAACATTTTGACCCAAAATGGGTCTTCGTCAGGTCAAAACACAATAGTCTTCTTGACTATTGTGGACAATATCACTATTGTGTTTTCACCTGAAGAAGACCCATTTTGGGTCGAAACGTTTTTATTAAACTGGAACGTTTAGCAGTATGCCAGCGTTACTACTCATTCCTATAAACTTTAACTTGTAGCTGTGCACCCTCATTCTTTTTACATGTTCGTATACTACCTCTAGATTTATGTCATATGTCTACTCATATAGGCACATTTTTCCTTCAAATCTAATTTTTCTCAGTGAAACGGTAATATTACATGATTGACATTTGCAGACATATGTGTGGTGCTTTGTGGTGATAAACATCTCTTGTCTCTCCTTTAGGTTGTATGTGTCGCCAAAGAAGCAGATGGTGGCAGAACAGGGGCCAGAGTCTCCATTGAAATGGTGCAGGAAGGTTCTGGATCACCCCAGTCCAGAGACTGAAGTTGCTTGTCGGACTCTCATCAACCGACTAGACCAGAGTATGAAAGCATTTCAGCTGTGGATCACCTCATGTTTAGATTAAATATTGTTGAAATGGCAGATTAAATGTCAACATGAACTACCATACAAAGCAAAGTGTTAGCTGTATGTTCATATACAGAGGCCCTGTTTACACCTGGTTTAAAGGTGTAAAATCCATAGGTGATGTGATCACAAGCGGACAGCCGAGAGAGACAGATTGCTGTTCACTCCTAGTAATAACATGTCAAATGCGTATCCTTTGGCCACTTTTGACCAGATTTCAAAGGGAAGGGTCTCTGATTTCATGACTACATACGTTACATGTTTATCATTGTGCACACGGGTGATTTCTGTATTTTCCGCTCTATTTAGACCTCTCCTACAGCATCTGTCAAGCCATGAAACTGCCCCTGAGCCTACAATATTAGTCATTTCAGTGACACAATATGTAATCACATTACTATTAGAAATAATTACAGCTACTGGCTTTATTCACTGTCTAAAAATGTTATTGTTTGAAGTTATTGGCATTTATTTCTGTGCATATCAGATGTAAATAACTTTGGGCGAGATGCAATAAAAATAGCTTTTTTTTTAAGGTTAGTAATCAGTTCACTGTTTGCATTTCTCCTAACTAGAAATTTTACCAAATGCTTTGGATCCTCTTGAAATTACCATTCTTCCAAAGACTATTTCTATATTACCAGATTTTTATGGCAGTGCTTTTTTCGTTTTTTTTTTTCCCACTGTAGCCTCGCGGTGGAAGAACATGTACAGCAGCTCGTCTCAGGCGGCTGAGGCTGGCATCTCCACGTCTTCCTCTGCTGGGTACCACAAATCAACTAACAAAACACTACTAACCTCTGGCAGCTCAGGTATGGCATTAACCCAACACACTGCACATGATATGCCTTAAAACCTCTTAATGCAACACATACACACATACTTAGGCCTGTTTCACACTTACTGCGTCTGCGGAGCGTGATCGGCGCAGGTGCGCGTACAGCTTTCATACTAGTAGCTTTTAATTTTTATAACAGAGCTGCGGCTCTATACAGAAAATTAAGTGATTTCTGAGTTACCGCACACCAGGATTTCCTGTGATAATAGGCGTACATTATTAAATGTCACAAACTTGATCCTCGTGAAATTTAACTTGCGTGGAATGGAACTCAAATCTCAAATTGCACAATATAAACTGCCTAAAGGAATGGTTCTGGTTCAATAGAAGTTAAGCTCAATCAACAACTTTTGTGGCATAATGTTGATTACCACAGAAAAAGAAAACTATTTTGATACATCCCTCTTCAATAAAATAAAAAAGCAAATATCTTGGTGACAGTGAGGCACTTACAATGAAAGTCAATGGAGCTAATCCGTAAACATTTAAATACACATTGTTACAAAAGTATAGCCACAAGATGTAAACATTACACAAGTTAGCATTATTTTAGTGTGATAAACTCAAGGATTTACTGGCGTTACAGTGTTTGCCAGTTTACAGGGTTTACCACTGTTATGTCATCCTGACAACAAAGTTATAACATTGATTGTAACTATTAACAGATAAGGTTAATGAGCGATTTTATCCCACTAAAATCATGTTTCACCTCGTATCATATAATGCTTACGTTTTGTGGCTATACTTTTTAAACAGTGTGTATTTTAAGCCCCAATCACCTCCATTGTAAGTGCCTTAGAACTTGAGGGTTAAACAAAAACAAAAATCGCAGTTCTGTTCGGTCATTTTTGACCGATTTAAATTTCTATTTTTCTATAAAAATCCTTTCGTTCATCTGAGATGTATAAAACTTTGTGACTTTTCCTCTTTTTTACCATCTACCATCTTAAAATACACAATTTATAATGTTTAAATAAAATCCAAATGCATAACTTGAGAAAATATCTTTATATTAAGTTACAGAGACCAAGCAACAAAAAGGGGAACACTGAGGCAACCTATAGGCTATACTTGTCATTGCTAAGAAATTGTCATGTTTTGTCATGTTTGTTTTTTTTTTGTTTTTTTTTAAACAGATAGCAGCAAATTACCCTAATGCATGACACACAGTAGCCTTTTCATAAGTATTCAAGTTTGTAGGTGAAGTGAAGGTAACAAAAAAGTGCTTATTTTATATTAAAATTGAATGGTGTTATTTGAGCTGATTGGCGTCTAAATCCATAAAGTCCACCAAAATGCACAAAAATTGTGATAATAATTATGCAAGAAGTTAGTTAAAAGGTATGACACAAAATGTGTCAAAATATGTTATTATACAGTATGTTCTGGGAAAAAAGGAGATACACAAAAACTGTTCCGGTCAATTTTGACCACAAATAGTACAAGTGTTAGCCCAGAATGAACAGAACTTGAGGGTTAAATACACGAGGGACAAGTTGAAATATTTTTTGATGGAAATCAATTTTATGCCACAAATGCTGTCGATTGAGTGTACTGTAACTTGTATTCAATCTGGAACACTCCATTAATAGTCAGTTTATGAATTTAAATGTTTTTGTTTTTTTTCTACAAACTGTTGAACCACACGCATAGCATTGTGGAATATCATTGGCAGGAAAGGACTCATTTTTACTGCCTTCAAAACACTGACCAATGCATCTTAGTAAAGGGGATGTTACGTTGGATTTAGACATATTTTGATTCCTTCCTGTCTTCGTTTACTGCCTGTAAACAGCAGAAAGCCATTAGATGGCCTTTTCTGACGTTTCGAACACAGCCTTACTCAAACATGCTCAGGTGTGGTCACAGCTGCTGTATGATGTGTATTTAACAAAATAGGCGAGTGAGATCAGGTGTCATGCATGAGGTGTCTAGCAAACATTTGTGGTTGGCAAATTCTTTTAACTCAGTCTTCAGTGTTTCAGCTGTGTGTGTTTTATGTGTTTAAAAACCAGTTGGTTCTGCAGTGTGAGCTAATGTCATGAATAACTGCTTTTGTATTTATTGGTTTCTGCTGTTTAATGAACCTCCTTCGGTACTTAAAGCAACCTTTTCTGCAACTTACAGTACGTGTCATTTAATCTCATTATCTTGCGCTTTTATGACATCATGCTAGCGATGTATGACAATTTTTAACTTTGTAAAGAGGGCAGGATTCATCCACAAAGTGACTACCAGTGCTGACTTGTCATGCACTTCTTTCAGCTTTGTCATGGCAATACCAAATATATATATATATATATGTGTACAATCATCCATGCGATTATCTAATTAGCCAATCATGTGGCAGCAGTGCAGTGCATAAAATCATGCAGATACGGGTCAGGAGCTTCAGTTAATGTTCACATCAACCATCAGAATGGGGAAAAAATTTGATCTCAGTGATTTGGACTGTGGAATGATTGTTGGTGCCAGACGGGCTGGTTTGAGTATTTCTGTAACTGCTGATCTCCTGGGATTTTCACACACAACAGTCTCTAGAATTTACTCAGAATGGTGCCAAAAACAAAAAACATCAAGTCAGCGGCAGTTCTGTGGATGGAAATGCCTTGTTGATGAGAGAGGTCAACAGAGAATGGCCAGAATGGTTTGAACTGACAAAGTCTACGGTAACTCAGATAACCACACTGTACAATTGTGGTGAGAAGAATATCATCTTTCAGTGCTTTTCTGGGATGCGGGACCTACACAATATTAGGCAGGTGGTTTTAATGTTGTGGCTGATCGGTGTGTGTGTGTGTGTGTGTGTGATATATATACACTGTAAATAAGTATTTTTGCTGTTGCTCTCTTTTTCACAGGTTACATGGGCCATTCCACTCTCAGCTCACAGTCATCTGTAGATAGTGAATTAAGCACCTCAGACGACTCGATCTCAATGGGTTATAAACTTCAGGATCTGACAGATGTTCAAATAATGGCTCGTTTGCAGGAAGAGAGTGAGCATCTTTCTCCACATACACATTCAGATCATGGAATGTTTTTATTAGGGATGCACCCATGTATCGGCTGCCGATATTTATCGGTCAGTTATTGACCAAATTAAAATTGGTCAATAGCATGAAAACACTGATATGAAAAACCAATGGTTTATTTATAATGAATTACAGGTGCATCTCAATAAATTAGAATGTCGTGGAAAAGTTCATTTATTTCAGAAATTCAACTCAAATTGTGAAACTCGTGTATTAAATAAATTCAATGCACACAGACTGAAGTAGTTTAAGTCTTTGGTTCTTTTAATTGTGATGATTTTGGCTCACATTTAACAAAAACCCACCAATTCACTATCTCAAAAAATTAGAATATGGTGACATGCCAATCAGCTAATCAACTCAAAACACCTGCAAAGGTTTCCTGAGCCTTCAAAATGGTCTCTCAGTTTGGTTCACTAGGCTACACAATCATGGGGAAGACTGCTGATCTGACAGTTGTCCAGAAGACAATCATTGCACCCTTCACAAGGAGGGTAAGCCACAAACATTCATTGCCAAAGAAGCTGGCTGTTCACAGAGTGCTGTATCCAAGCATGTTAACAGAAAGTTAAGTGGAAGGAAAAAGTGTGGAAGAAAAAGATGCACAACCAACCGAGAGAACCGCAGCCTTATGAGGATTGTCAAGCAAAATCGATTCAAGAATTTGGGTGAACTTCACAAGGAATGGACTGAGGCTGGGGTCAAGGCATTAAGAGCCACCACACACAGACATGTCAAGGAATTTGGCTACAGTTGTCGTATTCCTCTTGTTAAGCCACTCCTGAACCACAGACAATGTCAGAGGTGTCTTACCTGGGCTAAGGAGAAGAAGAACTGGACTGTTGCCCAGTGGTCCAAAGTCCTCTTTTCAGATGAGAGCAAGTTTTGTATTTCATTTGGAAACCAAGGTCCTAGAGTCTGGAGGAAGGGTGGAGAAGCTCATAGCCCAAGTTGCTTGAAGTCCAGTGTTAAGTTTCCACAGTCTGTGATGATTTGGGGTGCAATGTCATCTGCTGGTGTTGGTCCATTGTGTTTTTTGAAAACCAAAGTCACTGCACCTGTTTACCAAGAAATGTTGGAGCACTTCATGCTTCCTTCTGCTGACCAGCTTTTTAAAGATGCTGATTTCATTTTCCAGCAGGATTTGGCACCTGCCCACACTGCCAAAAGCACCAAAAGTTGGTTAAATGACCATGGTGTTGGTGTGCTTGACTGGCCAGCAAACTCACCAGACCTGAACCCCATAGAGAATCTATGGGGTATTGTCAAGAGGAAAATGAGAAACAAGAGACCAAAAAATGCAGATGAGCTGAAGGCCACTGTCAAAGAAACCTGGGCTTCCATACCACCTCAGCAGTGCCACAAACTGATCACCTCCATGCCACGCCAAATTGAGGCAGTAATTAAAGCAAAATGAGCCCCTACCAAGTATTGAGTACATACAGGTGCATCTCAATAAATTAGAATGTCATGGAAAAGTTCATTTATTTCAGTAATTCAACTCAAATTGTGAAACTCGTGTATTAAATAAATTCAATGCACACAGACTGAAGTAGTTTAAGTCTTTGGTTCTTTTAATTGTGATGATTTTGGCTCACATTTAACAAAAACCCACCAATTCACTATCTCAACAAATTAGAATACATCATAAGACCAATAAAAAAAAAAAACATTTTTAGTGAATTGTTGGCCTTCTGGAAAGTATGTTCATTTACTGTATATGTACTCAATACTTAGTAGGGGCTCCTTTTCCCTTTGGCACTGCTGAGGTGGTATGGAAGCCCAGGTTTCTTTGACAGTGGCCTTCAGCTCATCTGCATTTTTTGGTCTCTTGTTTCTCATTTTCCTCTTAACAATACCCCATAGATTCTCTATGGGGTTCAGGTCTGGTGAGTTTGCTGGCCAGTCAAGCACACCAACACCATGGTCATTTAACCAACTTTTGGTGCTTTTGGCAGTGTGGGCAGGTGCCAAATCCTGCTGGAAAATGAAATCAGCATCTTTAAAAAGCTGGTCAGCAGAAGGAAGCATGAAGTGCTCCAACATTTCTTGGTAAACGGGTGCAGTGACTTTGGTTTTCAAAAAACACAATGGACCAACACCAGCAGATGACATTGCACCCCAAATCATCACAGACTGTGGAAACTTAACACTGGACTTCAAGCAACTTGGGCTATGAGCTTCTTCACCCTTCCTCCAGACTCTAGGACCTTGGTTTCCAAATGAAATACAAAACTTGCTCTCATCTGAAAAGAGGACTTTGGACCACTGGGCAACAGTCCAGTTCTTCTCCTTAGCCCAGGTAAGACACCTCTGATGTTGTCTGTGGTTCAGGAGTGGCTTAACAAGAGGAATACAACAACTGTAGCCAAATTCCTTGACACGTCTGTGTGTGGTGGCTCTTGATGCCTTGACCCCAGCCTCAGTCCATTCCTTGTGAAGTTCGCCCAAATTCTTGAATTGATTTTGCTTGACAATCATAAGGCTGCGGTTCTCTCGGTTGGTTGTGCATCTTTTTCTTCCACACTTTTTCCTTCCACTCAACTTTCTGTTAACATGCTTGGATACAGCACTCTGTGAACAGCCAGCTTCTTTGGCAATGAATGTTTGTGGCTTACCCTCCTTGTGAAGGGTGTCAATGATTGTCTTCTGGACAACTGTCAGATCAGCAGTCTTCCCCATGATTGTGTAGCCTAGTGAACCAAACTGAGAGACCATTTTGAAGGCTCAGGAAACCGTTGCAGGTGTTTTGAGTTGATTAGCTGATTGGCATATTACCATATTCTAATTTTTTGAGATAGTGAATTGGTGGGTTTTTGTTAAATGTGAGCCAAAATCATCACAATTAAAAGAACCAAAGTCTTAAACTACTTCAGTCTGTGTGCACTGAATTTATTTAATACACGAGTTTCACAATTTGAGTTGAATTACTGAAATAAATTAACTTTTCCACGACATTCTAATTTATTGAGATGCACCTGTATGTAAATTTATTGCATTGTAAAATGTTTATAATAGTGGCAAGAAAAAGTATGTGAACTCTTTGGAATTAGCTGGTTTTCATCTCATCTTCATCAAAGTCACTAGTATAGACAAACACAATGTGCTTAATGTGCCTAACAATTTGTCCAACTATGGACAGATGAATATCTGAGCTCTTCCAGATAACTTTGTAACCCTTTCCAGCTTTATGCAAAGCAAAAATTCTTGATCGTTGATCTACAAAGATCTCTTTTGCGAGGCATGGTCCATGTCAGCAGAGGCTTCTTGTGAATAGCAAACTCAAAATTGTTGAGTGCTTTTTATAAGTCAAAGTATCTCTAACCCACACCTCCGATCTCTTTTCATTCATTGGATGCCAGGTTTGCCAGCTCCTGACTCTAAGTAGCTTTTGTTGACGTCATTAGACTAGGGGTTCACATACTTTTTTCCAACCTACACTTTGAATGTTTGAATGATGTATTCAATATGTAGAACAATACAATCATTTGTGTTATTAGTTAAAACAGATTGTGTTTGTTCATTGTTGTAACTTAGATGAAGATCAAACCAGATTTGAAGACAAATTTATACATAAATGCAGGTAATTCCAAAGGGTTCACATACTTTTTCTTGCCACTGTATATCATATGTCATCATGATTTTATCATATTTTATTTATAGATTTTTAAAATCTTCATCTTGTGTTCAACAGATCCAATTCATGTCAACTACAGTTTTTTATTGCCAAATGCAAATCAGTACTGTGGGTGTGAAAATGCTTTCTGTTCCGTCATTTCGTTTGTTTGAAAACTCCTGTGCAACAGCAAGATTCAGTTCCATCAAACTGGACTGTAAATCATTGTCATTTGTGTTTATAATCCTCCTCAGTTTTGGTATCTAACATATTGACAATACATACTTTTGCAGATTAATTTATGATGCTTATTATGAAACCATTTCTTAGCAATCGGCACAACGATTTTGTTTCTTGACCTGACATACGACAAGGGTTTGGTGTCTGTTGACACATAATTGGCAAAGTGTTGGTTAATTTAAAGGTACAAATGAAATAAAAATGGACAAAATTGTTGTTCTAAACCTGTATGAGTAATGGAGAAATTATAATGAATCTCATTGTCCATCTTGTCAATGCAAAGGCAGTTGAAAGTGACTCACTTTAATCCTTAAAAAGAGCACAGATGGTTAAGAATGGTAGTTCAAGCTTGTTTCACAGAGAAAAAAAATACTGTATCTCTTCAGAAGACTTGGAACATGATGCATGAGTAGTGTGGTCTACTACAATGGTCTTGCTTTACAGTAAGCCACTATCAACTGGCACTGTATCGACAAGACTGGGATATTATAATTCTCTTTTTGTGTTCCGCTTAAGAAAAAAAGTCATATGGGTTTGGAACAACATGAGGGCAAGTAAATGATTACAATTAAAAACATTTTAGGTGATCTATACATATATTTATGCTTCATCAGTGTACTAATAAGACTCGAGTGACGTGTTCGTGTGTCTTTAAGGTCTCCGTCAGGACTACGCCTCTACCTCTACCTCTGCCTCACGCCGCAGCTCATCGGCCTCCCTGCAGTCTCTGCGGCGAGGCACCTACAGTGATCAGGAGTTTGACTCGTACAGTCTGGAGGATGAGGAGGACGAATGCTGCTCTCTCCCGCAGCGGCTCCAGCGCTACTCTCCCTCTCCCCGCAGCTCTCCCCGCTGCCTCTCTCCCAGCACACTGGCGGCGTACAGCCGCCTTGCCGCCCCTCGTCCACGCATGTCACGACGCTCCCTACAGAGCCCAGGAGCCAAGAGTGAGGGTAGGGCATGCTGGCACATTCACTTAGTATCCATCAGATATTAAAGCAGTGTTTTGTGGTTTAATGATCCCGGTGGGAAGCCTGTGTTAGGGCAAAAATCAGTGAAGTACATGCACAACAGAATTATTATTTTTTTGGCTGAATAATTAACCAAATATCAGTTGCGCTGGCTCATAGAGATTGAGGATAAGCCAACAACAATGATGCTGTGTTTTAGATTGAACATAGCTGTCATTTCATGTCATTGGAAGTCACATTTTCACTTGGATCATTTGAGATGAGTTCAATGCACAAACATAAAAATGAGCATACTGTAACTTTCAGAACTGAAAACGTGCTAAAATGTCTCGTTTCAGAAACATTACAAATTAAATGAATATTCCTGGTTCAATACAAGTTAAGCTTAATCAGCATTTGTGGCATAATGTTGATTACAACAGAAAATAATTTCGACTCGTCAAAAAATATTGAGGTGACAGTAAGGCACTTACAATGGATGTGAAAGGGGCCAGTACATAAAAGCTAAAATACACACCGTTTTAAAAGTATAGCCACAAGTCATAAACATTATATTTGTTGATGTAATTTTAGTGTGAAAAAATGACTTGAGAACCTTAAAGTTCTAGCCAATATTACAACTTTGTTGTCATGAGAACGTTTCGCCGGTAAACCCTGTAATCTTGTAAATGCCGTAACCCTGGTAAATCTTTGAATTTTTCACACTAAAATCAAGTTAACATGTTAAATGTTTACGTTTTGTGGCTGTACTTTTGAAACTGTGAGTGTTTTAGCGTTTATGGACTGGCCCCTTTCACTTCTATTGTAAGTGCCACACTGTAGCCACAATTTTTACTTCTTTTCTTTATGAACAAGGGACGAGTCAAAATTAGTTTTTGTGGTCGGCAACATTGTCATAATTGCTGTTGATTGAGCTTAACTTGATTTGAACCTGGAATATATCTTTAATATATCAGTCAGTCATGGTGAGGTTGAAAGAATGAAGTAGGATAGATACTTTTTTTTTCTATTACTATAAGAAGAACTAGCGATAAAGGTCCCTGCACACTTCCTACGAAATAGAAGAGCGAACTGGTGTGATGTCATTTAAAACAAAATTTGGCCAAAAAGAAGGTGTTTTTGAGTTCGATTCGGTGGTTTGTAACCGCTCGCCAGGGCGAACTTATAGGAAAACTTCTTACTGGCTGCTAAACACATTCTTACTGCCATTGGTCAATGCTATCAGTGGGTGTGACCTGGAGATCAGGCAACATGAACATACCGGCGTGCAGAGTTATTAGCGGGCTGGTGCAAATTTACCTACATCTGTAGGTCTGTTCACATAGAGAATTTTTAAAAAGAACATGTCGTGTTTTTTTTTAAATTAGTCTACAAAAGTAATCAAATCTACTCGAATACTCTTAAGTGCCTATTCACTCTGTTGTTTGATATGCTGCTTCACTCGTGCCGTCTGCAGCGAAAGCCATTCACAAATCTGCTCAAAGCAACATATGCCTATCATCATTCTTTTGTCTGTATTCTGCCCATTTTATACACCCAACTTTGCAGTAGTATCAGTGTCATAATAAATTACAATAACCGAGTGTAATCGGTGCATATTATGGCCGCGTATAGCGCCATGAATGCAAAAGGTAAACATTACAAATTACACATTATCTACAGTATATATTATTTTAAATCATCATCGAGTCGTTAAAACAGATTTTTTACTGATCTTGTATAAATTCTACTCGTAGAGTGAGCTAAATAGTCATTGATAACACATTTTAATGTCATATTAGTTGATGTTTTACATGTAGTCTTGAGTGTCCTCATAATTAAATGTACCTCTAAATGCCTCCCCCAGTGGTGTGGCCGATGTCTGAATGTTCGCATACAGTATGTCTTTGCTCGGCTGTTTCGAACTTCATTTTGGCTCTGAGCGAAGAACAAAGAAGCACTTCGCCGGGAGTGTGCCGGGGCCTTAAGAGTGAAATGTGCGAAAGTTCATCAGACTTTATGCTATTCCTGGTTGTATAGAAACAAGTTTATATTCCCGATCATTTCAGTCTGATTTTAACATTTGTGAGGCACATTTCATTTGTGAATCTATCACAATGCAATGCAGAATTTGCACAGAGGCTATTTATTGTAGGATAGAGCAGGTGCAAACTATTGGACCCGACAGCAAACCCGCAGCCTGTGTGCGTGCAGCACAGCACACCATCTCATTTTAAATGCAGATAGGGCGTTTATGTAGAAGTCTTTCAGGCACAGCAGTAAAGTGACCATTGAAAATGGTCGTGAAAAACTAATCACCTTGATTAACCTTTTAATTAAATAAAATTATAAAAATGGGTGATATAACCCCTTTAAAGTTGTTGGCTTGCTAATCGGCATTTCACTCTGCATGCATTTCTTCTCCATTTAATACAGAATAGAATGTTGTCAGTGGACAGGTTTAAACAGGCCATGTGTGTGGTTTTCAGAGGAACTAAGGCACAGCATGCCTAACCTGACCCCGCGCACCAGCCTGCGCTCTCTGGAGGCAGTCAGAAACAGCCGCAGCATGGAGGCTAACTTACAGAGCTCAGGCAACCGCACGTCCCGCCTACCCCACTCCCCCACAGGTTGGTACCCCACCCCACCCCTCTGCCTCACCTTCACCCTGCACCCTAGTCCTTTATAAGTCTGAATCCATATGTTGTCTTTGTGAAAGGAACAGACCCAAATTAAGGTCATTTTTCTCTGAATAATGACCTAAAACAACTAGGAAATCCCCAACATTTTACAAATGAATGTACAGTTAACTGCAACCATCGTTCATGTGTGTCTGGTACATAACTTTCTCCTCTGTTTGACCATTCCCTCACCCTACACCATTGATGTACTGACAATGCACTCTCGGCCCAGTTCCTCGCTCCCTTTGATCCATTATGTCACAGTCTGTCTGTTCTTAGAAACAACCAGTTGTACCAGTAATGGCAGCTTGAGCCACTGTAACACACCCTTTAAAACAGTTCTGGCACTACCTAGTGAGGTGCAATTTGATGCCATCATCCAATTTCAAACAGTAATGTGACGTGATTGTGAGTTTGTTTAGGCCTTCAGCCAATTTAGTTCATTTTAGAGTTTTAAATACAGTAGGGATTGTTGCTAGATCATGAGTGTTGTGGCATTGCTCCATCATTACTGTTTATTTCAGGAGTGTTCAAACTTTTTGATGCCAAGGAGCCCCAAATATGATGATTTCCTTGCAAGAGACCACATTCATAAAATGTGAAGGCAGTTATGTATTTTCATGTATAAATACCCATTTGTACCATGTGAGAGAAATTTATTGCAATGAGTTATCAATAGCTCTTAACCAGCAGTTCAGCTTGTTTTTTAAATTAAGAGGTTATATTAAACATGTGCTTACTAACAATACAAAAGCAAAGATGAAAGCATCTTTGTGTGTAAGTTTTTAGGTGTTTCAATTAATTTCTTATCCCAGCTTAATATGCAGAGACAACTATAAGTAAGACATTTGTTGGTTAATTTTCAAAAACTGTAAACACTGTGTCTCTGTGGTGCTATAAAGATTCCTGTTTGTTTTGAGCGACCCATCCAACCCAACACCACAACACTGACTCAACCAATGGCATGAGTTTGAGGCAGGACTATCTGTTTGTTAGATCTGTGTGGAAACAGTGTTTTTGCAATTCCGTTTGGTGGCGCAAAAATTACAGCTTTAAAAACACCCTCGTGCCATCCCAGATGTGTATGACTTTCTTTCTTCTGCAGAACACAAACAAAGATTTGTAGTAGAATATCTCAGCTCTGTATGTCCATACAATGCAAGTGAATAGTGACCAAAATTATGAAGCTCCAAAATCCACATAAAAGCAGCATAAAAGTAATCCATACGACTCCAGTGGTTTAATCAGTGTTTTCAGAAGTGATAAGTAGACACATGTTTTTACATCCGACTCATCAACTTGTACTGTCTTTTCACAATAACCAGTAACGTACTCTATACATTTTACATCCTTTTTTGACCAGGTTTCTTAAGCCATGTAACCTCTCCATTTAAGCTGTTTGTGATTGGGTGCTGCTGTAGGTGTGTCCTCCACACGGTTGAGAGGTGATGGCCAGTCTCCTCTCTCCCTCCGGGCTCCCTTGAAAGCTCTCAGTCCTGTAGGCTCTATGGCTGCAGCGCGGCAGCACATCAGAGGGCCATCAGGTGACCAGGCAGCTCCCTCAGTGGGCATGAGAAGAGTACAGTCCCCGGGACCTTCTAACGGTGCAACATACTCAGGCTGCAGGAGTGCTGCTGCGGCCAGACAAACGGCAGGAAGAGGCGTGGCACCAGCATCTCCTTCCTCCAGAGGTAGAATTCCACAGACACCAAGAAGGTAACTCAAAAATGTCTTCCATTCATTTATTGGTCAAAAAGCAAGACTGATTGTATTTTCCAGAAATAAAGTCACACCTGGGGGAAAAAAAAGTGTTGTTGAGAGAAAATAAACATAATTTGTACCTGTGTATAAGTCACACTGATAGTCTGACAGAGGTTGCATCAGCAGGCATCAGGACCCGAGTCGCCGAATTTTCAAGAATCATCTTCTCTCCGTGAAGATTACCTCAAGATTTTCGCATCGTATCACATTGTATTTGGGTTCGTTTTAATTGGGAGCATCTGCTTAAAGTAATCATTTTTCATATTTTGTTTCATTTAAGTCTCCACATGTGTTTATAACATGTAACTCTGTGCTTGCACATACAAATAAACATTTTAGTTTGTGAGTGAAACAATATACCTGTTGTATTTATTCGTTAAGTTAACGATCGAGGATATTTCTGAACTTTGCAACCCTATTTGCTAAGCACTAATTGTCCGGAGTGAATTTTTGTGTACTGCAAACACAAAACAGCTGTTAGAGGTGATTTTCCACAGGTGTCAATCCTTACTGTTCTGTCTCTCTCCCGGCCTCCCTCTCTGCAAATGTCGCTCGGCCACGCCCCCATCACCACAAATATGTATTGATTATTTCACAGCCAGAAAACAAGGCAGAATATACAGTTCTGCTCATGAATATCTAGTTTACTTGCTACAAAGTGCCTCAAACAAATCTCTTTCTTTATAAAACTCTGTCTTTTAAAGATTTGATACCACAAGCCTAGCCAACATTGGCAGATCCTATGATTCATTGTGGAGCAGTTGGGCAATAAGATTGGAGCTTATGATTTCTGGCAAGTGCCAGTTTTGTCTGAACTTGCATATATTAGCAAAACAATTATATTGAAGAGGTCAAGTGTGAAGAATTGAGAGATGAGGTTATTTTGCTTGTTTTCCCACAGCAGATCACTAGGAATAACCAAACCGTGTGCTCCCATCCCTGATGAATCCTGGAAAGATGGTTGTTACTGAAAGCCCCCCCGTCCACACATTGAAATCCAGTGTGACTGCACTGCCTCAAAAAAAACATGGTGGGGAACGTCAACACAGAGGCCCTAAAATACGAGTTGTTAGGAACAATGGAGGAAGGGATCTGGCAACACGGTTTACTTCCAGAGACTGCAACATGAACTGTAACGTTTTGCTCGTTTGTAAAACATCAATCCACTTTATTTTCATGAAAACTGGGGAAGCTGCTTGAATAATAAGTGAAATGTTTGATGTCCTGTAATACATGTTATTTGTGTGAAACAATGTGTGGAATTTAATTCCTAGATTCTTTGGAATAATCTGACATTGATTTTGCATGTTTACCTATTTTTAGAAATGAAGGATATTCTATGTAAAATTTTAAATCTCTGACAATTTTTAATTTGATAAGAGTAGTTGTTTTCTGACAAAAAATACATTTTTTTTGTATGTTCAAGACAGAGCAATACCTAAGAGTAGTTTTCTCAAAGAAGAGAGAAAAGAATAATTTTTAAGTGATTGAGGTTACATCAATGTGCCAAGGTGCATTACTACTGCAACATTGTTTCTCATTTCAAAGTGCAAAGTTCGTACACTACATCTGGACGTTTGGATATGGATGCCTGTATAATCCAGGAATAATTGTATGCACTAAGCCAGTTAAACCAGAAATATCTGAGTATGCAATGATAAATGGAGTGCCTCAGAAAATCACAAACTGTAATAAATTAATTTTAGCTATAAATCTGAAATGCCTGTTTTGTTCATTTAAGGGGGTCCTTCTTTGCTGGGCAGCAAAAAAGGAATGCCATGTTTCAAGGTATTATCAAAGCCTAAAAATGCACAAGTAATTATCCAACACAGGGACCCCCTAATAGAAAAAATGCTTGGTAACTATATTATTTTATTTTAATAATTAACAAACAGTACAACTAGGGTTGACCTAGTTTTGTAATTAACTAGCATAACCTTTACTTCCTTGTCATTGAGGTGTTTTGGCCAACAGAGAGATTTTTATTCATTGAATAATGGATTTAGGCAAAGTTCTTAAAGGAATATTTCACCCAGAAATGAATTTCTCTCATCATTTACTGACTTTCTTCTGCAGAATACAAATAACGATTTTTAGTAGAATATCTCAGCTCTGTAGGTCCATACAATGCAAGTGAATGGTGATCAAAACTTTGAAGCTCCATAAAGCACATAAAGGCAGCATAAAAGTAACCCATACGACTCAAGTGGTTTAATCCATGTCTTCTGAAGCGATCCAATCAGTTTTGAGTGAGAACAGACGAAGATATAACTTGTTTTTCCATTGTTCATCTTGCCATTGCAGTATCTAGGCACGATCATGATTTCAAGCTTGATTACATTTCCTAGTGCTTGACGCATCTGCAGAGCACTAGATGGCGCTTCGAAGTGCAATCGAGCTTGAAATCATGATCACCAAGGAGATTGCTGATGTCAAGTTTTATAGTGAAGTGGGAGTTATATTTTGGTCTGTCTCTCACCCAAAACCAATTAATCACTTAAGAAGACAAGTTAAACCACTGGAGTCATATGGATTAATTTTATGCTGCCTTTATTTGGTTTTTGGACCTTGCAAATTTTGGTCACCATTCACTTGCATTGTATGGACCTACAGAGCTGAAATATGCTTCTAAAATTTTTCACGTTTTGTTCTGCAGAAGAAAGTAAGTTATACACATCTGGGATGGCATGAGGGTGAGTAAATGATGAGAGAATTTTAATTTTTGGGTGAACTATTTCTTTAAGTTGTTTCATTCGACACTTACATTTAAATAAAGATATAGAAGAAAAAAGAACCACATTTAAAAGTACATTTTTAAATATAAAATATATTTTGTTTGTACAATATTACATAAATGTATATTATGTTGACATATCAGTTCAGAGACCCCAAATCTAACGTATGCAACAATAATCAAATTTCGATATAAGTAGAAGCATCTGCTAAATTAATAGACTCTTGTGGGGTTGCACACTTGCTGTAATGTCAGTCAGACTTTAGAGTGCAAACATGTATTGCAGGAACTTAAGTGGGTGAGCAATATTTAATTCACAACAATAAAATAGCAAATGCACTAACAATCCAGAAAGCTCATACGCCACAAGTAATAGTGTTGCTCTACGTTTAATTACATTTGAATTGTGTGTGGTTTAATATTAATACTAAATTATTAATACTATTAAATTAAAATGGTTTACGAAACTAAAAGTACCGTATTCTGCACACAACACTATGGTTGCGTATGAGGTGACGTCAAGTGCGCTGCGCGTTTGCGTCAGGTTTGCTCTGCCCCTCCCCTCCCCTCTGCTGTTGATACCGAGCATTCTGATTGGCTCAGGCCTGAAATCGAGCAGCCTGATTGGCTGGGGCCTCGAAACGAGCAGCGTGATTGGCTCAGGCCTGGAAAAGAGTGTACGGGGATCCTCAATGTACAGGCCGCAGAAGTGCTACCGTTGGAAAATTAACTATAATAAAATACGACGCATTGAAGGGGATCCGAAACTCGTCAACGCTTGGAAGGCAGTCGCGGTGTAGGTAAAACGTGTTGGATTTGTGCGGTATGTATATAAAAAGGTCGCGCTCGGCCCAGTCGGCCTGCGCGGGCCTTGTGTTGTGTTCAAGCGCGTGGAAGCGCCCAGCGCGCGCTCCTGCTAGCGCATACTCGCGCTAAACTTGTCCCCGTACCGAATGCGCGCAACGTCCTTGTCACATTTAACAGATATTTACGGTGTAAATATCGACAGTGCAGTTGCGTTGCTTGTTCTGGTTTGAAATCGGATTGTTTTTTACTCACGTCTGGACGCTAATGCTATTAGCCGTTTAGCATGTAGGAAAATGGCGGAGGGCAAGATGGCGCAGTAAGGCGACTGCTTCTGCGCAAGACTTATTTCTACTGGGTTATTAAAAAGAATATCGATTTTTGCTGCGTTTGTGCAGAATTTTAACTGTGTAGCGTCAAAGCTATAAGTACAACATTTGTTTCGATTAAATGGTCTAAACGAATTTACCTGTATGCGCAATTACGTATCCCACTATGGCGAAGGTTTACCTCATAAATATTGATAAGGTTTTGCTGACGTCACGAGCTAATCGCAGTCAGGCGCTTAGTATGGAAGTGTAATGAATATTCATGAAACACGCCTTCGTCATAGTAAGGTTTGTAAATACGCCACCGCATCTTTAATCGCAGTGCGTGTCTTTCACTGTTGAACGCTAGTGGCCATCATCATCCTTACTGTTGTGCTGTAGATATCGAACAAAGTTATTTCACACACTTGAAGACGCTGTTATTATTGTGAATTGAAGACATTACACTCCTCAAAACGAATAACAGGCGCGTCTTGAGACATTGAAAAATTTTGTTTTTACTTTTAAGGAGACATGACGTCATTTTGGAATCCCCCCAAAACATTATTACTCGATACATTCATTTGTAATTACTAATTAATATTATATTATTTACATATGAATATTAGTAACATGTTGGGATTATTAATATATTATTTTATGAATTCCCATATTAATATTTAATACTACTATCAAGCTGCTTATTAAAATTATATGATTTTAAACAATTTACACCGTCTGAACGAAAAACTCTTGTCTTACACTCATGCATAGATACATACATATATATATATTTTTTCTCCAATATTTTGAACAATACATTTGTTGAAATGTCTTTTAAAACATAAAAATGTGTCTCTAAAATTGTTATTTACAAGTATTTATTGCCTTGTCTCTGCTTCTTTTAGACACTTTCCACCCAGATGCCAGATTCACAGATTTGCGTAATATTTGTGACATTTTTACCTGAAATAAACATTCAACAAATGTGAAGGTTTGTTCATTAGCAATATAATAAAAGCTTTTTTTTTTATTTTTTATTTTTTATAAACCACAAGGCTTCATGCTTGTAAAATGTAATTTTTAAGAACTAAACTGTTAAAATATCATTAGCTCTTTAATGTAGATTGTGTAATTTTAATGATTGGTTATGGATTTAATTATGAATATAATACCCTGTTATTTCTATTTTGTTTTTATCTGTTTGTTTTAAATATAGATTTATACAACATTTCTCCATTGTTTATTTATTGTTCTTGTTTATAATTTTCTCCAATGTACATACAGCATTGTGGAAAATCTTGGATAATGGATCAAGGCGGGATCCTGGAGCTTCACAAGGAGCTGAAAATGCCCCATAAAATGATAATGCCAGATTTCGGTAAGACACGGCTATTGAAATAGTGAAGCTAATGTTTGGCTATATGTAGATATCACATAATCGTGCTTACTTGGCCTTTTAACAGAAGAGTGCCAGGTTCAAAACAAGCTTCCAACAGCCGTGTATATGGAATAAGTTTGAAGTGATTTTTCATGAATTTTCGGTTAAATTAAATGTAGAGTAAAATTAGCGTTTGATTTCAACAATGTGTTTGTGTACATCTCATTTGTTGTCATTAAGTTGTATGGTGTTTAAATAGGTATACAAACAGTATTTACAAATTAATTAAAAAAAGCTCATGTTGTTCAACCACAACATTGAAAAATCAGCCTCGCATGCTTAGATGTCTTTTATTATAGTTACAGGGATGGGAGGCATGGCCCACATTGATGGAGAGCACATCGTGGTGTCGGTGCCGGAGGCCGTGCTGGTCTCAGATGTGGTGACTGATGAAGGTATCATGTTGGAGACTACTCTGGAGGCTGAGGTGGTGGAAGGGCCTGACATCTGCCAAGAAGACGTCATCACTACCGAGGGAGTGATCATGTCCGAGTCTATCCTGGAGGCAGAGGTGGCCATCGAGGAGGCTCTGGGCGACACCGCTGATCTGATCGAAGAGACGGTGTCTGATCAGGTGTTTGTGGCTGACCTCATGTCACCTCACGTGGAGAACACACTGGACCATGACCTGGTTTCTGCAGAGGTCATGGTGACGGACACGGAGATGGTCATCCAATCACATGACGCCATGCCATCTGATGTCACTATTAAGGATGATGACGAAGAGGATGTGAAGAGCACCTCAGAGGACTACCTAATGATTTCCTGTGAGTGCACATCAACATGTTGTCTCAGTAGGGTTGGAAATAGACAACCAGGTCAGTTTAAAAATAAATAAATACTGAAATCGATTGATGTTGGCATTTTTCCACCAATGCAGACAAAATACTGTACTGCAGGGTTCCTACATTTGGGTTCCTGGTCTTGGAAAAAATATCCCTATGGCTCAGTACATCAGCCAGATGTACACTAATATTTGATACTTTTTGTTCTCTCTGGCAGTGGATGAGGTTGGTGAAAAGCTAGACATTGGAGACGCGCCCTTAAAGATCAGCGCCGATGTGAGTCAGGATGACGATGGGTCCAAGGAGGATGAGTTCAGCTCGGAGGTCATTAAAGTTTACATCTTTAAAGCAGATGGAGATGAAGATGTGGAAATAGGTGAGGGACACATTTAAAATCTTGTCATATGTCAAGAAATAAACCAGACATGATCATGAAACATGCAAATGCACATTGCTCTGTGACGGCTGTGGTGCATATATTAAATATTTTAAAATATGCACCATATTTTAATATTTTAAATTGCTAAAACAAGCATCAATAATAGAGCTGGGATCTGCAGATTCTGTCTGACACTGCTTTAATAAATAGTTTAGCTGTAAAAAGGCTTATCAAACTGTTGGATGCCGTGAATTACATGTCGCGCCCTCCGCAATATTTATAATCTAACAGCCAAGGTATTTATGCGCAGTGGCAGGTAATTTTGCACATTGACCTGCCACTGTCGACAATAAATGCCGCTAGACACAAAGACGCGCGCTTGAAGCAGGGTTCCGCAGATCCTTACAATGTCTTAAATTCAGTTTTCCAAAATGTAAGGTCATAAAAAGTCTTAAATATTTTAAATGATACAACAGAAGTCTTAATCTTTATTTAAAGAGGTCTTAAATTTGGGGGCGGAAAGACAGGAATCGTGATATGACCTAATGTGATTATCAAACTTCAAAACAATATGATTTAATAAAATAAATGCAAGTGCTGCGTCCTTCAAAGTGAAAACGCGGCACTGTTGTATTTTCTCCAAGCACGCGGGGGCTTGTGGGCGTTTCCAGCTGTTGCAGAGCAGTTCATAAACATTAGGCCATATCAAAAATTTATGACAAGCTATCACTAATGATCAACTGTTGATGATGATGATGATATAGTGTTGATGAAATATGACAATGTTTACTTTTAATTGTTCATACAGTAATATGTTGTAGATTATCGTAGGGGTGCACATTTTATATCCATTATTTGTTTGAATGATCAGCTGGAAGCAGTGAACCGCTAACATTTCAAAATAAAAGTCCCCGGTGTATTTCAGAGTTAAAATACCTTTAAAGTTAAAAGTTCCATGCTATGAATCAAATCACTGACTTGCATTAAATAAAAACATTACATCGTACCGGGAGACTCTGAGAAATGGTGGTACACCGGTACTCTTTTGACTAAATTAGAGAAGTGCAGGTACTGCATACTGGTGAGTACCTGCACACTTCAAGCACTGAGCACAATCCAGTATCAGTCGACCTCTAATTTGCATCTATTTATATGATGGTACATAAACCAATTTCAGTGTGATATATATGTGGAAAACATGTCTTTTGAGTATTTTAAACTTTCATATATCCTACACTGTTTTACTGATTAGCAATGTTAAGGCCATGATGAATGTACCCCTGCCTGTTTAATTAAGAGTCTGTGATACATGATTTATTTTGAGATTGTGTGGGTTTGTTTTGGTATGGGGATACGGTATTAATTTTACTGGTTCAGGTCTTAAAAAGTCTTACATTTGATTTTAAAAACTCTGCAGCAACCCTGTGAAGACACACCTGATTATATTTTGAAGAACAGATGAAAGAAATGCCGGCGATGCGCGTGTCTGGTTTGCTTTATTGTTCAGAAGTTAATTTACGCTTTGGCGCCCACGCTCGCAGTTCGACCGTGTCTCGTGAAGCACACACAAATTGTGAATTCTCACTTTATTTCTCTCAGTCATCTGGGAGCAGTTTGTAAGAATACTATTGTTTGAGAACGCTGCTCAGACTATCTCAGGATGCATATGCAAATAACATGCAGTGACATTGGCACTACAGGTGAATTGTCGTGTTTGTCATAATTCAGTATAGCCCCAGCAACAGTTCTTGAACAATTTTACACTTTAGCCTCCATTTGTATGTTGCAAAGTTATTATTATGATAATAGTATTAGCCTATGGTAATTAATGTTATATTTTTTATCTAAAATAACAAATTTAGTTTAAGTTCAAATTATATATAGTATATTTTTATTTGTTGAATACAGATTGACATAATGCAGCCTTATATATGGGTTCCTTTGCACTAACTAGTCACCTAGCTCAGACAACACACTGACTGGTCGATTGGTAGTTTTAAATTGATAGTTTTGCACATTCCTACCTTTTACCTGCAAATTATATATTACAGAGTAAAAACAATTGTCATTTCTGACACAACTGTTCTTCAATAGATATTTCTTTCTGAGAAAAAGACTTAGTTTCTTTTTAAGAAGTTTTTATATCAAAACATCAAATCGCAATACTTACAGAATCGCAATACATATCGAATTGGCTTGGAAATATCGTTGTAGTATCGAACCGGGAGGTCTGTGGCAATTCCCAGCCCTAGTCAATAATACTATTGCTCATACGGAGGGTGAGGGATGTGAACAAACCCAAATTAAAACAGCATTGAAAAAGAAAATCATGTAGACTTTGGTGTGCTCTTTTTGACTTGCCAGTACGTAACCCCCTAGCAACATATAAACGGTTTTTCAGTTGCCAATACTGATATCTAGGGAGCAGGATGGCCGATACATATGCAGACAAGCATAATACAATTTAACAACAGCAAATCAGGTGTACACAACATTTCTAAATTGAAACGAACACTTATTTTATGCAATGTTTACTTAAATTTGCATAAACTTAAAAAAGAAAAAACCTTGGGGGAAAAAAAAAGCGTTGACTTCATTGACATCTATTGGTCGATTTTGGAACTTACAGAAGCGAAAGTAAACACTTCCGTTAATCGGCCAAGCGAACACGGTTTTTCGGCCAATGCCGATAATTGCAAAATGGCCAAAATCGACGGATTAGTCACCCTGGCCTATGTATCGGCCTATCACTACTAAAAATATCTCAGAATATCTAGGCCACGCATAGCAAAGCCTTAGCAGCCACATACAGTACACGCTAAAAATCACTCAGAACACCTATGCAATTGCATAGCAATGCCTTGCAACCATTCACAACACCAAAGCAATCACATAGCAACACACTAGCAACCACATAGCAACATGCTAAAAACCATTCAGGACATCTTGGCAAGTGGGAACCACATAGCAATGCCCTGGCAACCACCCACAACACCCTAGCAACCACATAGCAACATGCTAAAAACACTTAGGATACCTTGGTAACCGCATAGCAACACCCTAGCAACCATATATCAACACGCTTAAAACACTCAAGACACCTTGGCAACCACATACAGTATCAATGCCCTGGCACCCACACACAACAACCTCGCAACATGCTAATACCACTCAGGGCACCTTGGCAACCGCATATCAACACCTTGGCAACTACCTGCAACACCCTAGCAACTGCATAGCAATGCCCTGGCAACTACCCATAAGACCGTAGCAACCACACAGCAACATGATAAAAACACTCAGAATACCTTGGTAACTGCATAGCAGCGCCCTAAGAACAGCATATCAACAATCTGTCACAGTCCTGTCACCTTGTCAGGTTGGGTTTTTGTCTGACGGTACTGTGGCATCTTCACCCCATGTTCTGTCTTGTGTTTCGTGTCCTGTCTTTGTGTTGAGCGCAAGGGTCCGGGTGTGAGTTACCGCCTTGCGCTCTTCGGTGATGTCGCGGTCCTGTCATTCTGTCAGGTTGGGTTTTTGTCTGACGGGACCGTGACATCATCATCCCATGTCTTGTGTTTCATGTACGTTCTTTGTGTGAGTGCACGGGTCCGGTTGTGAGTTACCTCCGTGCACTCTTCGGCCGGTCTTATGTCATGTCCAGAGCATAATGTCTGGATCCTGACTTCCTGAATGGTTCGGTTTCGATCCGTGTTGGGATCCGGACACTCATGCTCCATGTTCTGTTTGTTTTGGTCAGATCGTGCTTACGTTTCTCCCTTATGTGTTTCAGGTGCCGCTGGCATGTGGAATCAGCATTTCCATGGGAACCCTGATTGTTTCCATGGGAACGCTGATCATGCCAACTTTCAGCTGGCGAGCGGCACCTGTCCCTTGTCTGTTCCTGACTATTTTAATCCCCTCTTGTGTCATGTTCGTTGCTGGATTGTTGAATGTGGTTTAGTGAATGTAATAGTGTTTAGTGTTGATGTGTGTTAGTGTGTGTAAGCAACTAACCTCGCTCTCTCTGCCTAGTTTGTTCTGTCTCGTGTATCTGTTTGGTTGCCCATCTCTGCCCGCATGTCGTGTGTGTGTGGTTACCTTCCAGCTTGCTCTAAGGTTGTTCACTACACTCCCGAATCTTCAACGGAGGATTCCTCGTCTCTGCCTGCGTGTCGGGAAAGTGATTACCTTCCAATCTTCTGTGCGATTGTTCTCTGCCCTCACGAAGCTTCAACGGAGGATTCCTCGTAACTGTAGCTGGTGCCGGGATCTCCAGTCTTCGCCAGCACAGTTAACATTATCATTTATTGTAAATAAATCCTTTTGAACTGTTCCTCTGCTCTTGGGTCTCTGTCTCGCTCTCTGACACAATCACCACATATCAACACACTGAAAACACTCGAGACACCTTGGCAACCAGATATCAATGCCCTAGCACCCACTAACAAAACCCTAGCAACTTCATAGCATTGCCCGGACCCACCTTTTAACACCTAACTGCATAGCAACGCCCTGGCAACCATGCACAACACCCTTGAAACTGCATAGCAACATGCTAAAAAACATTTAGGATGCATCGGTAACCATATAGAATCCGAATAGCAACACGCTAAAAAACATCGCCCTGGAACCACCTTTTGACAACCTTGCAACCACATAGCAATGTGCAAACAACCATCCATAAGTTGTCATTTATTCTGTTATGAGTTCTTCTGTTGAATTTGATATTAATTATATTTCTCAAGCCACATGGTTTACCTCTATTTCAATGTTTAAGTGTTACACAACAATGGTTCTCTTTTTTTGTGTGCTTTTTAACAATCTCTCCAGTTTCATTCATATCTTGGATTATTTGGATCACAGTACAGGCCTACAGTAATGATACAATTATTTGGAATTTTTTTCAATTTATTAACAGTCAAAAGCACACAAACCCACACATAGCTGCCTTTGTAGTGGTTTATCAGTTTGAGAAATATGTAAATTGAAATTTGGAATTTTTGTTGATCTGAACCATAAATTTATGTTTGGATTGTAGGCAGCACAGAGGTGGTAGCAGAGAGTGATTTTTCCAATGGGCACACAGTGCTGGAACCAGCAGGCACAGGCAGACTGCCCAGAGAGAAGATGCTCTACATGGCTCTGAAGGATGCTAGCCAGGGAGAGGAGGACATCAGTGAGTTCTTGTATTTCTTTGTTTGAGAAGAGGGACAGTGTATAAAATCTGCGTATGTCTGCAGCAAACCAAAAAACATGTTTTCACTTTTTGTTGATTTCTCTCCTGAGTATAGACTGTACAGAAATAACAGATCAGGTGTATATGGAGGTGATTGTTGGGGAGGAAGAGGCTCCTGCCATCCAGGAAGCTCAACTGGAGGACACACCAGTGAACAAGACCTTCGTCCCTGCAGCCTGGGCAGCTGCTTATGGTCTTTTACTTTATTTATGTTGCTTGGCTTTCAGGCCCAGTAAAAAGATAATTTATCCAAAAAGGAAAACTCTATCAGTACTTACTCTTATGTAGTTACAAACTGATTTGACATTCTTTCTTCCATGGCACAGAAAAGGAGATGTTTTGCATATGACAGGATACAGTGACCAGAGGCTGTCAAGCTCTTAAAAAGGACATAAAAGTTGTCCAAATGACTCTATATTCCAAGATTGTATGATAGAGCAGTTTCAACATCCTGCTTAAAGTGATATTTCACCCAAAAATGAAAATGATCTCATTATTTACTCACCCTCATGCCATCCCAGATGTGTATGACTTTCCTTCTTCTGCTGAACACAAAGATTTTTAGAAGAATATCTCCGCTCTGTAGGTCCATACAATGCGAGTGAGTGGGTGCCAAAATTTTGAAGCTCCAAAATGCACATAAACAGCATAGAAGTAATCCATAAGACTCCAGTAGATAAATCCATATCTTCAGATGCGATATGTGATAGGTGTGGGTGAGAAACAGTCCAATATTTAAGTCCTTTTTTACTATCACTCTCCACTTTCACTTTTACATTCTTCTTCTTTTGTTTTTGGTAATTTGCATTCTTCGTTCATATCACCCCCTACTGGGCAGGGAGGAGAATTTATGGTAAAAAAACTTACATAAATATTGGACTGTTTCTCAACCACACTTATCATATCACTTCTGAAAATATGGATTAAACCACTGGAGCTCTATGGATTACTTTTATGCTGACTTTGTGCTTTTGGAGCTTAAAAATGTTGGCACCCATTCACTTGTAATGTATGGATCTACAGAGCTGAAATATTCTAAAAATCTTCATTTGTGTTCTGCAGAAGAAAGAATGTCATACACATCTGGGATGGCATGAGGTTGAGTAAATGATGAGAGAATTTTCATTTTTGGGTGAACTGTCCCTTTAATAGCTGCTTTTGTGTTCCACACAAGAAAGACATACGGGTTTGAAAATGATGACAGAATTGTAATTTTTTGGTGAAGTATTGCTTTAAAATATAGATTAACATTTAAAAGACATACTCTTCTTTCCTTTAGTGCATTTAAATGGAATAAATGGCCCATCCAAACACCTCACCAGTCTTGCTTTTCCAACAGGTAGTAGTCTAGAGAGTAAGAACGGTGCTGCCACTCCATACCTGCAGATCACTGACAGCATCAGCACCAGCCGAGCTCTCAAGCAGAAGATCAAGAAGAGGAGGAGGGGAGAGTCACGCCAGTGCCAGACAGGTGTGATCTTTTAGGTCCTGTTTACACCTTGTATTAACCTGTGTCTCAGGTGATCCAATCATATGTGTACAGAGCTGAATACAGGTGTGAAGTACGGATGTCAAAAGAACTAGAACTTCGGTACCAAGCCGATACTAATATAAAGAAGCTGTAACGATACCAGTGTTTCAGTAGGACCAAGCACCGTCTCAATTCGGTCCTTGCACGCTGTCTGACTGACATATGGCACTGCAAAGTGAATGTGAGAAGCCACTCATACATTGTTGTACTGGATGACAGACAAAGTGCTCATTCACTGTGAAGATCGCAGTGCATGCAGACTATGTATTTAAATAGATTGAAGCATTTTGCGCTTCAGTAATCACACTGGGTTATATAACCACCGTCTTATCTGGAAGTGTGAAACTACCGTCAAAAATACAGAACCAGTAAAGCCTCCACGTCAAAATAAAAGCTTGACCTGTGTAATTTAAGAAATTGCGACAGATATATTACTTGTGTTTAGTAAAATGTATTTTATTATTATGTTGAACTTATATTTCACAAGCAAGAGTTCTCTTGTACTAAATAAATGTTTTCATTTACAGTGTGATGCTCTGTTTTGGAGCACTTTAATTGACAAAAAAATAACACCGACGTGTAAGGATCTGATTTACTGGGGTAAATGTAGCTTTTTCATAGGCTAAAGGATGAGTTCAGTAGCATATTACCACAGTATTTCTTTCTGTGGTATTGAAATTGGATTTGAGAATCATGAAATGTTACTGGTTTCGGTACTGACTACTGATATGTTGGTACTGTGACAGCCCTAGTGTGAACAGGGTGCAGTTTTGTCATTGGATCAATCAAAGCACATTCAGTGGTAGTTGTTGCATTTGTTGCCAGACAAAAAGTCCAAACATATTTGCACATGACACAGAACATCTTCAGTTTGCCTGGTGTTAATATAGAGCGGCACAAATCATGTGAAACACACACATCCTTGAATTACAGTTAATACTCAACCTAATGAACAATGAGCTTTGTGCTCAAAAAGTCACGTTTGTGGTCAGACTAAAAGGCTGAATTGGTCTTTTTACGCCTTTTAAACACATAGTGAAACACTTACAAATGTACATTGATCTATGTTGTCATGAAATCAGAGACCCTCCCATTGAAGTCTTGGCACAAGTGGTCATAAGAGGCGTATTTGAGACCCATGTAAATTAGCGATTTAAAAAGTTAATTTGACATATTCTTTTTACATTTTTTCTACTTAATTTCTTCAATATTGCATCTACTGATAAGTGCCAGCATTCATTCTCAAATAAGAAACATGTAGCAATTTATCCTTAACAGTTTAACAGTTTGTGATTGGATAAACTGAGATGGATGTTAATACCAGGAGTAAACAGGGCCTTTATTGGAGGGAAAAAGTAGAGCACCTGAAGGTGACATTTTTGACATGTAAATTCATGATGTTCTCATCCTTTGTTTTAGCCGTAATAATCGGTCCTGATGGGCAGCCCCTGACCGTCTACCCCTGCCATATCTGCGGCAAGAAGTTCAAGTCACGGAGTTTCCTGAAACGGCACATGAAGAACCACCCGGACCACATGTTGAAGAAGAAGTACCAGTGCACCGACTGCGACTTCATCACCAACAAGAAGGTGAGTTTCCACAACCACCTGGAAAGCCACAAGCTCATCATTAAGAACGAGAAGATCCCCGAGTACACGGAGTACACGCGGCGCTACCACGAGGCCAGCCCGCTGAGCTCCAACAAACTCATCCTGCGTGACAAGGAGCCCAAGCTGCACAAGTGTAAGTATTGCGAGTACGAGACCGCCGAACAGGGCCTCTTGAATCGCCACCTGCTGGCTGTGCACAGCAAGAACTTTGCGCACGTCTGTGTGGAGTGTGCAAAGGGCTTCCGCCACCCCTCGGAGCTCAAAAAACACATGAGGACCCACACGGGCGAGAAGCCCTACCACTGTCAGCACTGCGACTTCCGCTGTGCCGATCAGTCCAACTTAAAAACTCATATAAAGAGCAAACATGGGACCGACCTACCCTTTGAATGCGAACACTGCCCGCAGGCGTTTGCTGATGACAAGGAACTCCAAAGGCACACAGAGATCTTTCAGGGTCACAAGACCCATCAGTGTCCGCACTGTGAACACAAGAGCACCAATTCCAATGATTTGAAACGTCATGTTATTTCGGTGCACACAAAAGACTTTCCGCACAAGTGCAACGTGTGCGAGAAGGGCTTCCACAGGCCCTCCGAACTGAAGAAACATGCCGAAACGCACAAGGGAAATAAAGTACACCAGTGCCGGCATTGCGATTTTAAAATATCGGACCCCTTCACGCTTAGTCGCCACATTCTGTCTGTTCACACTAAGGACCTGCCATTTAAATGCAAGCGTTGCAAGCGTGGCTTCAGGCAACAGAATGAACTCAAAAAGCACATGAAGACACACAGCGGTCGCAAGGTCTATCAATGCCAATATTGCGAGTACAACACTACGGACGCTTCAGGATTCAAACGGCATGTCATATCCATCCACACTAAAAACTATCCGCACAGGTGTGACTATTGCAAAAAGGGTTTCAGGCGACCTTCGGAAAAGAACCAACATATCTTGCGACATCACAAAGAAACCCTAATGTAATGCTCTTTTATCCCCAAAACAAGAGCCAACGTTATACTCTACAACTACACTTTGTCATTTAGATGGCTAAACTGTCTTGTTATTTAATGTTCTGGTTATATTTTAAAGGAATGTAACTAAGACAGGTATGAGTGGCTTACAGTATGGTCTTGGTCAAAACCATCACAACGTTCACAGTCTTTGCTTATTCACTCATTCAGGGTCTCAAATGTCTATATTTTTATACCCACTTTGCTTAAAAGCTGCAAGCAAATCGTGTCCTCTACTATTAAAGGAATAGTTCACCTAAAAATGAAAATTCTGTCATTTACTCACACTTGTTCCAAATTTGAATTGATGTTTTATCCCTGGAACACGGAGTACTGTCACCATTCACTTTCATTGCATCTTTTTTCCATACAGTGGAAGTGAATGGTGACTGAGGCTAATATTCTGCCTAACAGTTACTTTTGTGGTCCTTGGAAGAAAACAAGCAGCTTTGGATCAATGAGTAAATGATGACAGAATTTAGGTAACTATCCCTTTAAGGCTGGTGAGAGAATCAACATTACTTGGAAAAGATGCTCAATCAAAAGCTTCCCTGAAGTCAGTTTGGTGTAGACTCCTCATTAAATGTATTTTACCAACTAGTATGTCCAAGTTTTACCGCACCTTTTACATTATACCGCCAGTCATGATGTTAATTTAGGCAACTTCTCTTTTTGTGGTATGCATGCAAGATTGTGTGATTCAAACCAGTGCATTTTACCGCATTTTCATAGCGTTTGCTCTGCAGTCCTGGTATTTTGAGTGCTCATTCTAGCTCGTCAGATGAAACTAGTATTTTTGATACGAATCAAACGTTTTGTCGTTAACTTTGTGAATACCACTACAAGATTAAATGTTTATGTAAAATCAGTCATTAACACCTGGCAAACATGCACAAACTGCCAATATATTTCGGATCTCTCGAGTCATGCCTTACATGCAGTGTATTTTCTTGCACTGAACTCAGTAAATATGAATCAATTGTGAATATTTTTAACAAGTTTCAATTATGCTATGATAGATGTATACATTAACAAATGCAAATCACAGTCAGAGCACCTTTTTTGCTTTTATGACATCACTTCTGCGTTATTTATTTATTAGCAGGTGGGCAGACTTAGGCACGGCAATCCTTAACCAGAATCCATCCCCCTTCCTACCAGTATTTGTGAATAAAAGACCTCAGCGATTTAAGAGGCATGCCTTGATATCTAGCTTTATTAATTGGCATAGCTATTGACCTCTAATACTACTGTAGTTAACAACAGTATCCAGAAACTAAACTGCAACATACTCTACATGGATTTGATTGATGTTTAGAGCTGCGAGGGCCTGTACTACCCGTTATTGTTTTTATTGTCTGACATCCTAATGTAAAACATTTGTGAAAAGCTCTGTCACAGAATAAGAAAGGGTTGTAAGTGTTTCAAGACATGCTTTAAAAAGTTCAGTTTCTGGTAGCGACGAAATACTATTTTTCTGTCTTCTTAACAAAAGCAAATAGAGAAATTTCAGCATAAATGGATGAAATAAGTCTTGCTTTTGCTGTGTATGCATCTTTATTCACAATTAAATTGAGGCAATGCCATTAGACAAGGTAGACGCCATGTTTGACACAAATAAAAATGACACTGCAAGGGGTAAGTGTAGGGTATATAAAATGTCTTTCCAAAAAAAATCCAATAGACAGAAAACTGTGGAAAACATGGGTTTTGAAAATTAGATGTGACATAAGACTTTAAAGGGATAGTTCACCCAAAAATGCTAATTCTGTCATCAACCCTTATGTTGTTTCATCCCTTTATTAAATGTTCTCAGTGGAGCCGCAAAGACGATGTTAGGTAGAATGTTACCATTCATGGTGGCTGAGGCTGTAAGTCCCTGACATTCTGCCTAACATTTCTTTTTGTGTTCAAAGGAAAAGATAGAAACTCAGACAGGTTTGGAACAATATGGTGAGTTTATGTAAAAGATTCAAAACTTAAATTTGCGTCAAATTAAATATGGTGTGCACCCTGATTAAGGTCCTTAAAACAAAACAAGTTCAATTGATCAAGTACTTTCAAAGTTGTCATACTGGCAAACATTTTCGATCCCTGGGTACCTGATTCATTGATGCGTTTACATGACGTTTGTGGCATTTAGAATTAACTCAAGCATTGTTCGAAACACATGCGGCCTAGATGGAGCTCTGTTAGTAACAGTTTTAATTGGGCAACACATTTTTCATGTGAATGAAATTCATGCATTTCAAGTAGTTTCTTTTTGGTGTTGGTGACAAACGGACTACTGGTGAGGAGGAATCCAAATAAATGTCTTTCAAAAACCACTTTTTGCTGACATAAATTGTTTCACAGTCAGGTATTCCTTGACGTTTAGCAAATAGCACTTTTCAAATGTAAGATAATTAACACAATTTAAATAAATAATCAAATGAAGATCATTTGAATCCACTTGTTTTAAGTCTTGTATTATGTCATTAAAGTGGTTAATTAGAAATGCTTTTTTCGGGGGGGGGGGGGGGGTTTACACACCCTCACGTTGAGTTCTTTTGGCTTAGTTTTAATGTTTCAACAGTTCATAATAACAGGTTCAAGTTCCAAGGTACTCATAACTCAGAAAAGCTTGACAATTAGCTATTGTCTTGTCTCAGTTATATCATTTGGCTTTTATAAAAGTGAGTTATGAAGGAAAAAAAAAAAAGAAACTGAATAAAGGGAGTTACGGCGAAAATCGGGTCTCTGAGAACTGATCTGTACTTTGATATAAAATTGCAGTAACTTCAAAATCCACACTTTAGAAGCCATTTTTCTGTTTCAGTGTTGGCATAGTTACTACTGTTTTGCCTTTGAAGGTTATGAATTGCAGAACTGCACCTCATGAAAGTTTATTTTTTTATTAAAATGTTAGGAATAAATATATTTAATTGTTATTAAAAGTTAGTTAAGTTTATTAAATGTTTTATTAAAATATTAAAGGTGCTTTTAATAATAATTAAAAAAAATCATTTTTGCAAAGAAAAGTGGGCAATTTCTATAATTCAAAGTAGTCAAGAATGTAAATGGTCAAAGCTAAGAGGCTGCTTTTATTCTTTCCAGAGCAGAAAATAGCTTTATTTTTTATTTTTGTTATTTTATTTTATATATAACTGAATATAACTTTATTTTATTTCTTAAAATTAGATCACTGTCAGTGTCTTTACACAATACATAATGTTTGGTGTAATTTTTCACAGCTCTTATGTCTGCAAAATAAGTTGATCTCAGCCAGTATGAAGCTGAAAATATTGTGTTTTTAATGCACTTTATTTCTTTTAAACATGACCTTGCACACAAAAATGGACAGGAACTAAAAGAACGAAATATGAGCACATACAACAAATGAAAGAAATTAAGCGCTGTGACAAATCTCATTTTGACAGTGCAACTAGTGTTTGACAGAAAATGGAGAAGTATAAACATGATGATATCTTTCACTGTAAAGTATTTTATAAAAATAGACATGTTCCATGCTTACTCTGAAATACTCTAAAATATAGGTATTTGTTTTTTGTACATTGCTTCTATAAATAATAAGATTCATGTTGTGAATTCTCTGTTAATTAAAAAAAACAATAAGTTCTGATATATTCATAAATATCAAAATTATTTTTAAGCTTCACAAATATCCCATGTTTTATTTTTAACAATATTTTTAGTTGAGCATAGAATAAGTATACAGTACTTTTCTATGGAAATATAATTGTAAAACACTATTTTCAATGAGTATGGTTTTGTTGACCTTTTAATGGTATATTATCCAAATCAAGCATTAAACAGTCTTGACAGTGCCTGCTTCATTCAAACCAAGCTTAAAGGAGGGTCAACATGCAAGACACCAGAACAATGAAATTCTATTTGTTATAACTTAACAGTAGTAGAGCCTGTTAAAGTGATTCTAAGACCCTTATTTAATCAGTTATATCATAGATTGAAAGGAGACAGAAAAGTGTTGAGACATAAGACAGCAGTTGGTTTTATTAAAATACATATAAAACTATTCTGTGTGTGTGTGTGTTGGGGGGGGGTGTTCTTAAGAGTGCACAATGGATGACATCACATGAAAATCCAAAAATAAAGTTTTCTTCATTATAGTAAGGACATTTCCAATTATGAGGTAAAACATTAAATCAATATTCATTAAGTTTTCAAACATGGTAGTGCACTAAGACATAGGCTATTTGTGGAAACAAAATGTTTTATATACATACGCATTGGCTTTGTGATTGCACTGAATTATGAGGCTATCAGAACCTTACCACACTCCTTCAATAGAAATAATGTTGCCACTGTTTGCCACTGCATGAGGTATGGAGCTAGTTCAGTCCTGTATGTGGAGGTGAGAGATGAAGGATATTGTTTTTGTGCATTAGCAAAGAGCGCCCTTTGTTTTTCTGCTTGGTCTTCACTCAACTGCAGTCCTCTTTCAATTCATATTCCAGTGAATTTGAATCTGCTACATTGTCTGCCCTGAGCAGGTGTTGCCTTCCACTACCTTGTTAGTGGGCTCTTGTGTTCATAAATATTTATTAAAAATGTACCAATTTAGACTCTTGCAGAGATACAAATCCAGAGTGTGGATGTGATATTGTGAAAAGGGAGTATTTCATGTCACAACAATCAAAATTGAAAAACAAGTACATTATCAAATAGCCATTTTTCTCTCTAGCTAATTTACAAAATCTGTTATATCTGTAATTTACTCTGTGATAAATTTTGCCACCATCTGGGCACATTTTTATGTGATCTAGGTATAGTTTCTCTACAATATTTGTAATTTCATAATGATAATATTGTTTTTTTTATAATATACTCTATAAACCATTTGTTCCAGATACAGAATAACCCAGACATTCCCCATCCCCACCAGCCCTTCCCAAGATTGTGATTTTATGGTTAAAATATAGGAACAACTAAACTTACAAAAAAAGTCAATTTCACAGTTCTCTTTTTCTAAAGACATGAGTGTACAGCCCTGTTATTCATCTGTACTGCACAGGATCAATGTATATTTTTCTTTGCTGCACATAAATGGTGACAAAGATCCTCTGGGGGTACAAGTTGGCACAACCCTTTACAATAGTATTACAGTATATAGTTAAGCAATTATGGAATTTAGCAGGCAGTGACCTAACAGAAAGGCCAATAAAAATGTAAACTAATGAATAATCTAGAAGAGAGTCACATTGCCCATTTGAAAAACTGTCTTTACGCCTGCCCCACGATCCCATGTGCGAAATGAAGTCATTACTTGCTGGGCAAGGTTTTGATGGAGCGATTAAGAGAGCCCATGTTAGTGGAGGTTTGGAGTTTAGCACTGGCACTCTTATTGGGGAGGCTACTTGAGTGTCCCATTGCCTCTTCAGCAGCCCGAAGAAGAAGGGTATAGTTGACAGCCACCTCCTCTACTTTATGTAAAAGCTGTAGTTTTTGAGTTTCAGAGCGTACACCCTTGACCAGCTTAATGAATGTCTGAGTAAGGTTACACAGCACCTGGAAGCTGGCTGTGACAGCACTTAGCATTCGTGCTGGACTTTTCTCAACATTTGCCACTCGTCTACATGATGCCCTGAACTCTTTAAAACAGACTGCAAGTTCTTGCTTGTACTCTGCCAGTCTTGCAGGAGGAATACGAGGTTCACCTTCTATTTGTGGACTATTGGCACACTGCCTTAAAATTGCAAGCAGCTCATTGGCATCAAGTTGTGCATTTAGGAATCCATCAGGTAGCGAGAATGTTTTGCCCTGCAAGGACTGTAGTCTTGCCAAGCTCGTTTCCAAGTTCCCAGGTGCCCGCAGATCAATCCTCTGTGTTTGTGGCTCCTCTTCCTCCTCTTCTTCCCCACTGCAATCCTCCGCATCAAGTACCTGAAGAGTTTTGCTGACTACTGGCATTGCCCCTGAATCTAGTTGCATTCCGGGCAAAACCTGCAAGGGGATGGAATAAGACAGTTCATCTTTTTCACTGCTTTCATCAGCAGCTTCACATTTGCGATAACAGAAGCAAAAGGAGCAGCATTTTTCCCTGTCTTCATTATCTTCACTTGGCAATCTTAGAACCTCAGTGGTACCCTCACGAGTTTCCTGAATTAGTTCCTCTCCCTGTATAAAAAATATCCCCTTCTTTTTGGTGTCCCCCTCTTTAGTATGTACAGGCTCCACTGGAATTGGGAGTCTAAGTCCAGTGGCTCTGACTCTTTCCATTTCTTTCTCCAAACTCTTTGTTTTTGTGGTTTTGACCTCCGCATATAGGGGGGTGCTTTCATTGTTATCTATCTCCCCTATACTATATCTCCTTTGTAGCTTTTTGTACTGTGGTGCACCCATACATTCTGATCGGGTGGTGCACATAGGCAAACATGATGTGGGTGTATCTCTGGGTTCCCTTGACTCTAGGCTTGTTGAGCGGATTCGAGTGGTTTTGATTTCCAGAGTCTGAGGTTTCTGTAATTCTCCTTGAGCATGTTGAGACTTAAGGACTCTTGGGGGTGTTTTTGAGACAGCTCTCTCTCTTCCTCTCTGCTCAATTGCAGAACCAACAGCTGTATCTGGGAGACGCATCCCCCGGCACATCCGCTTACAATCACAGCTGCGTCGCTGTTCTCGTGAGATCCCTGGAACCTTCTGCACAGGACTGGTGCGCAGCTGGCAGGCACATGGGGTTAAGGAGGGGACAGGAGAAGATCCCTGTGGCAAGAACTCTCCTTGTGATGTTTTGGGTTTTAGAAGCTCCTCCAGAAACTCTAGCTCATATTGCCTGACCTTCTGTAGCTGCGCATGGCGCTCATCTGTCTCTCTGCGCAGACGTGCTGGGAAGGTAGCTGAAATTATATTCCTAAAACTCAGAAATGGAATACTACGCTGGGATTTGGATTTGTTATTCGCATGCTTTTTATACTCTGCTCCTGGGATAGTTGCACCCTTTTCCACACAACTCAAGACATGTGTTGGGTCTACCAGAACAGGCAAACTTTTAGCATCTATCTGTGGTTCCACAGGGGCTTTACTGTGGGAGTTCTCTGCCTTTACCTCTGATGTCTCTTTCTGTTCTACTTTAGCAGGCATAACTGGTGAGTACTTAGTGGAAGGCAGGGTGCTAGGCTTTGCCAAACTTGCATCAGGTGTCTTTGCTGTAATCTCTTTGTTGCTGATTAACTGAAGTCCTTTGGCACAGAGATGCTCATCGTCTGTGGGAGAGGATGAATGAAACACTACAACCTTTTGGGCCTGTGGATCTTTCAAACGCACCTGTGGGCCAGGCTCTGGCCGTATTGGACATGTGCAGAACAAGTCAGCAGCTGGTAGAAGGCCCACTGAACTTGAAGGCTTTATGGTCTCACTTGAAGCAGTCTCTGCATCTTGGCACACATTTGTCTGGCAAATCTTAGCAGATGCAGTTCTGTCCACAGACAAGAGAACGGGTAAGGCTATGTTGGTCATTTCTAGGGTGGCTGTCCCAGAATGTTTTTCCTGGACACCTTTGGAGGAATTGGTGCTCAGTTTTTCTTCATTTGCAAGAGGCAGTTTCTCTTTGTTGACCTGGGGAGCACACCCCACATTGGTTTGTTCTGATGCTTTGAGTTCCTCAGATGTCTGTGGTTCAGACTCTACCATGCACTCTTTGACAGGGTCTGGTTCCAGTTTTTCTATATCCTTCTCACTTTTGACTCCTTCAGGGCTCTTGCCCTGCTCCACAGCATTGACAGCCCCTTGATTGGGACACACTTTCAAGGGCAGAGTCTTACTTAAGGTCACAGGCTTTGGTGGACACCCACTACGGATCTGACTCATTGAAAAGGCCCCTCCCCCAATTGCTTGTGTGGTACAGCCAGGGATTGTCAAGGGGAAGTCTCGTCGACGGAAAAGTCGTTCTTTGTTGATGTGTTGGGCAAGAAGATAGGCCTGGTTCTGATGCTGCTTCATGGCAGACACCATTTCAGACACATCAGTAAGCTCTGATGAATTTGTCTCATGCCCAGAGTCTAGGGATGATTCAGGGGTTATGGCAGCAAGCACAATCAACCCTGAAAGAGAACAAAAAACACAAAAAGGATCATAAGAAATCAAAAGTCAGGGCACTTTAGCTAAACGAATCCAACAGAGACAGAAGTACACATTCTAACTGAAAATTATGAATTGGAAATATACAAATCCAATCCTGTTTAATATTTTGCTATTAAGGAACAGGGAACACTGCATGGATAATTTATGGGACCTGCTGATTTTTATATGTTAGGTTATTGTAACTCAAGGATGCTTTTTCATCAGACTATATGCACAATGGAGCCAATCCCCGATTTCAAATGGCCAACTCTAATTTTGCAATATCCTTGACTTTGGAAAGACAAATTTGATCTTTTTCAACTTGAAGTTAATGAGTAAACTGACTAAATTCACAAAGAAAACTAGCAACTACCAATTTCAAATTACCCATTCTGAATTTACAACTTTCTTGACTTTTAAAAGACTAATTTACTTATTGACAAGTTAAAGGACCAGCACTTCTAGTAGTACTTATGTCCACCTGCTGTCTGTGCTGTCTGCTGGTGATGGTGTGGGTAGTCCTCTGATGCAGCGAGTGCTTCCAAAGCCTGGAGAGTGGACACTAATGCATCATCTAACTCCTGAGCATGGTCCTGAACCGTCCTAGTGGCCACAGTATCAATCAGTGTCACAGGAACATCCTCTTGACCTTCTGCCACAGCAGCAGAGGCTTTGATTCCTTTCCGACCCTTTTTTGGGTCATCTTCATCAGAGCTATTATCACGAAACCCCGGGGGTGGTGCTGCTATGGCAGGAGGGGGAAGCTGCAACTTTCCTCCACCATCATCCACCTCCTCATCTTCCTCATTCCCAGGGAGTGGTAAGGCAATGAGATCAACAGCCCCTACTTCACGAGAAGCACAAGAATTTGTGCACTGCTGCAAAATGAGCTTCCCAGACTCTCCAACGTCTGACATCAAACCAGCTTGGAGTTTTGCCTTGCAGGAGTCGCAAAAAAACCTTCTTGACTGTTCCATTGTTTTTGCCCTGCCCCTGAAGCTTGAGCTGTCATCGCCAGGACGGTCTTGTTCAGCCACTGATTCAGTGCTCTTTAGAGTGGGGTCAGACTTTGTGCGTGAACGACTCTGCACCTGTGAGATAAGGTTCTCATTAATGTCAAGCTCCTGCTCTGCCTGTATCTGCAGATCTGGCAGCTGTTGTTGCTCTTTTAAATGGATGTGACACAGGCCAAGGTGCTGAGATACAGTTGGTGCCGATGTCTTCTGCGCCGCCTCTCTTGATGACCCCTCTCTCTCTTCTCGCTGACTCCCACTTAACACAGTGGCTCCGGAGCGGGAATGGGTGTGGGAACTTCTGGAATCTAAATGACAGAAGTGTCTGAGTGGCTGAGCAAGTAGGAGACATATGATGGATAAAAATGAGTCCAGGTGACAAAAGGTGAATCTGTTGAATAGAGTTTTCAGAGATGGATGCAGAAAGAAACCTTGTGGGATGCCATGACATGTTGTGATCTTTCTCTTTGGTAGACCACAGGAGATGGTGCGAACATCCAGAACATGGTTTAGTAATATGATTCAAATGTTTTCAACTTGCAGAGAAATGAATTTATCCAGCATTTCAAATAGAACATCCCATAAACTGATTTAAGATGAAGATGGAGAGATCAAGATGATGGGAAGCTCAAGCAGGAATTATGAATGATTGCCATTGCAAATCCTTCTAATCAATGGAAATTTCTTCAGAAGCAAAAAGATGAGAATTCATGCCATGATTTTAGCTGATTAACTCACCAAAATTAATATATATTCGTATGTTATTCTTTTACTATTGGAAATGACAAGTAGCCTATACAGTTGTGCTCAAAAGTTTGCATACCCTGGCAGAAATTGTGAAATTTTGGCATTGATTTTGAAAATATGACTGATCATGCAAAAAAACAAAAACCGTCTTTTATTTAAGGATAGTGATCATATGAAGCCATTTATTATCACATAGTTGTTTGGCTCCTTTTTAAATCATAATGATAACAGAAATCACCCAAATGGCTCTGATCAAAAGTTTACATACCTTTGAATGTTTGGCCTTGTTACAGACACACAAGGTGACACACAGGTTTAAATGGAAATTAAAGGTTAATTTCCCACACCTGTGGCTTTTTAAATTGCAATTAGTGTCTGTGTATAAATAGTCAATGAGTTTGTTAGCTCTCACGTGGATACACTGAGCAGGCTAGATACTGATTCATGGGGAGCAGAACTGTCAAAAGACCTGCGTAACAAGGTAATGGAACTTTATAAAGATGGAAAAGGATATAAAAAGATATCCAAAGCCTTGAAAATGCCAGTCAGTACTGTTCAATCACTTAAGAAGTGGAAAATTCGGGGATCTCTTGATACCAAGCCAAGGTCAGGTAGACCAAGGAAGATTTCAGCCACAACTGCCAGAAGAATTGTTTGGGATACAAAGAAAAACCCACAGGTAACCTCAGGAGAAATACAGGCTGCTCTGGAAAAAGACGGGGTGGTTGTTTCAAGGAACACAATACTTGTTGACCCCTCTCCAAACATAGCGCTTATGGTTGTGACCATAAAGCTCTATTTTGGTCTCGTCACTCCAAATTACAATGTGCCAGAAGCTGTGAGGTGTGTCAAGTTGTTGTCGGGCATATTGTAACCGGGTTTTTTGTGGCATTGGCTTCTTTCTGGCAACTCGACCATGCAGCTCATTTTTGTTCAAGTATCGTCATATTGTGCTCCTTGAAACAACCACACAGTCTTTTTCCAGAGCAGCCTGTATTTCTCCTGAGGTTACCTGTGGGTTTTTCTTTGTATCCTGAACAATTCTTCTGGCAGTTGTGGCTGAAATCTTTATTGGTCTGCCTGACCTTGACTTGGTATCAAGAGATCCCCGAATTTTCCACTTCTTAATAAGTGATTGAACAGTACTGACTGGCATTTTCAAGGCTTTGGATATCTTTTTATATCCTTTTCAATTACCTTGTTAAGCAGGTCTTTTGACAGTTCTGCTCCCCATGGCTCAGTATCTAGCCTGCTCAGTACATCCACATGAGAGCTAACAAACTCATTGACTATTTATACACAGACACTAATTGCAATTTAAAAAGCCACAGGTGTGGGAAATTAACCTTTAATTGCCATTTAAACCTGTGTGTGTCACCTTGTGTGTCTGTAACAAGGCCAAACATTCAAGGGTATGTAAACTTTTGATCAGGGCTATTTGGGTGATTTGTTACCATTATGATTTAAAAAGGAGGCAAACAACTATGTGATAATAAATGGCTTTGTATGATCACTATCCTAAAAATCAATGTCAAAATTTCACAATTTCTGCCAGGGTATGCAAACTTTTGAGCACAACTGTATATTTAAGATGGTACCAGGGATGTTGTATCACCAGTACAGGCTACACATTATTGTTTTGAAATAGTCCATGTTACATATGTAAAGGTTTCCACATGTACCAAAACCAATTCAAGTTCAGCAGGTGATTGGGAGATGATGAAAAGCAATGCAAAAGCGCTGTCAGACAATGACATGCTATGATTTTTATGTATTTCAATGAAATTGCAACATTACTTTTGGAAATGATATAGCCAGGTATAGTTTTAAAAACCAGGGAACTGACTTCTAACATACCTGCCTTGATCATATGAGGCTGACCAGGTATCCTACAGTAGATGGTCCTTTTAGGGTCCACAAAGAGCTTGTAATAGCCAGAGATCAAACAGGCAAAGTTTGATGCATCTGGCCACTCCATTAACAAGACCAGAGGCTACAATAATTAGTAAGGTCACAAACATTAGTATAGCATTATATTAAGTAATGTCACATCATTTCATCCTGCTTTAAAAGGAATACAGAAATAATAGTATATTAAAATGTAAATTCACTGTGTGATTTTGAGCCAGAGCTTTCACACCTTTGCTTCCAGAATAACAACCTCAACACGGGCTACCCCATGATGTTCTCTGAAGAGCTGGACTTTGCCTACACGGCTGAACTCTACTAAGACCGTTGTTAGGTTGTTCTTCAGGTCAATCACATGACTGATGCCATGTCTTGGCCCTACCAACAACGTAGTGGCTGATTGCTTCTCATCCTTTTAAAAGCAAAAGAAAATCAGTTAGCATGGAGTTACGGTTAGGGAAAGACCAAGACAAAGTGATGTTAATTTAAGTTAATGAGATAGCAAGAGCATTGTTGTAGTAGTGCAATGAATGTAATACAAATAATCTCTTGAGGAGATGTCAGACTTTTATTACCAGGCCAACTGTGTGAAACAAGAAGCCTCCGAATGGCGGAAGATCGTTCAAGACACGCATATACTGTAGTTTTCCTTGTAGAGGAGAAACCTGCTTAGAAACAGATGGATAGAGAGATGTATTTGGAGAGTTGAGCAAGTGCATACAGAGTGATTTAAAAAAAATAATTTACCAGTAGAGGGCAATGAACTCTAAGGGCTGCTATGCATATAATGATCAGCATGGAGAAATCAATTGCACTTTATTTGCAAATATCTAATTCCACCATAACACATACCAAATATGCTCCTAAGTCATAAACTTCAAAACATTACTCATGACCTTCTGCATCAGATTGAAGAGATTACTGGTGCTGTTTTTTTCTTAATTTTTTTTGTTTAAAAAAAAAAAAAAATAGAAATGGGTACAGATACAAAATTATACCCTATCTATACTGTCATGGATACATTTCAGAGTCTGTTTGCCATTTCTTTGCAAGTGCTCACATTTGAGTAAAAACACTTCCATTTAAAGGAATAATTCAACCAAAAATGAAAATTATGTCATAGAGGGGAAGATTTTCAGTGGTTCGCTGAATGGATGTCTTCGCAGGACTAGACACTGATTGACACTACACTTGTTCGTGTTCCACAGAAAACAGAGAGAACAGCTTTTGAGTTTGGAACAACATGAAAGAAATTAAATGTAGTGCACTTTCTTTTTGGTTAAGATATATTTGCCTGGGAACTTAAGTATTATTGGAGATGTTCTTAGTAAGCAGTTATACCTTGTTACCAGCTGGAGGAGGATGCTGATATGTCTTCAACAGCTGTGAGAGAGTCTTGCAGACATTTTTCTCCTTGACAGTTGGCAACAGGGTCAAAGGAAGGAAAGGTTCCAAACCCCATTCTTTCCTAGATGAGGGGAAACAGGTTTAGTTTTTCAAAGCATGAATGAAGTATCACCACAAGACACTATAGTGTTTATTGATGCTTTGATGAATGCACCCACAAAAATAATTTTTAGTAGTTTTTCTTGTTTTCTATATATATATATATATATATATTACACACACAGGCGGCCTGAAGTTTTTTGCTCTTATGGAAAGAAATTGTTACTTTTATTCACCAAAGTGGCATTCAGCTGATCACAATGTATAGTCAGGACATTAATAATGTAAAAAATTACTATTATAATTAAAAAAAAAAGTTCAGAACTTCTTAAACTACTTCAAAGAGTTCTCATCAAAAAATCCTCCATGTGCAGCAATGACAGCTTTGCAGATCCTTGTTATTCTAGCTGTCAGTTTGTCCAGATACTCTGGTGCCATTTCACCCCACGCTTCCTGTTGCACTTGGCATATATGTCTTGTCGGGCACTTCTCACGCACCTTACAGTCTAGCTGATCCCACAAAAGCTCAATGGTGTTAAGATCCATAACACTCTTTTCCAATTATCTGTTGTCCAATGTCTGTGTTTCTTTGTCCACTCGAACCTTTTCTTTTTGATTTTCTGTTTCAAAAGTGGCTTTTTCTTTGCAATTCTTCCCATAAGACCTGCACCTCTGAGTCTTCTCTTTACTGTTGTACATGAAACTGGTGTTGAGCGGGTAGAATTCAATGAAGCTGTCAGCTGAGGACATGTGAGGCGTCTATTTCTCAAACTAGAGACTCTGATGTACTTAATCTTCTTGTTTACAGTTGAAGTCAGAAGTTCACATACACTTAGGTTGAAGTCATTAAAACTCATTTTTTAACCTCTCCACATATTTAAAATTAGCAAACTATAGTTTTGGCAAGTCGTTTAGGACATCTACTTTGTGCATGACACAAGTAATCTTGTCATCAATTGTTTACATACAAATTGTTTCACTTTTAATTGACCATATCACAATTCCTGTGGGTCAGAAGTTTACATATACTAAGTTAACTGTGCCTTTAAGCAGCTTATACAATTTCAGAAAATTATGTCAAGCCTTTAGACAGTTAGCTTCTAATAGGAGGTGTACTGAATTGGAGGTGTACCTGTGGATGTATTTTAAGGCCTACCTTTAAACTCAGTGCCTTTTTGCTTGACATCACGGGAAAATCAAATAAAATCAGCCAAGACCTCAGCAAGGAAGCCACTGCTCCAAAACCGCCATAAAAAAAGCCAGACTAGAGTTTACAAGTGCACATGGGGACAAAGATCTTACTTTTGGAGAAAAGTCCTCTGGTCTAATGAAACAAAAATGGAACTGTTTGGCCATAATGAACATCATTATGTTTGGAGGAAAAAGGGTGAGGCTTGCAAGCCGAAGAATACCATCCCAATCGTGAAGCATGGGGGTGGCAACATCATGTTGTGGGGGTGCTTTGCTGCAGGAGGTGCGAGCAAAGAGGCCTACAAACCTGACTCAGTTACACCAGTTCTGTCTGGAGGAATGGGCCAAAATTCCGGCAACTTATTGTGAGAAGCTTGTGGAAGGATACTCAAAACATTTGACCCAAGTTAAACAATTTAAAGGCAATGCTACCAAATACTAACAAAGTGTATGTAAACTTCTGACCCACTGTGAATGTGATGAAAGAAATAAAAGCTGAAATAAATCATTCTCTCTACTATTATTCTGACATTTCACATTCTTAAAATAAAGTAGTGATCCTAACTGACCTAAGACAGGGAATGTCAGGAATTGTGAAAAACTGAGTTTAAATGTATTTGGCTGAGATGTATGTAAACTTCTGACTTCAACTGTATTTGTACATCTGGTCTTCCACATCTCTTTCTGTCCTTGTTAGAGCCAGTTGTCCTTTGTCTTTGAAGACTGTAGTGTACACCTTTGTATGAAATCTTCAGTTTTTTGGCAATTTCAAGCATTGTATAGCCTTCATTCCTCAAAACAATGATTGACTGATGAGTTTCTAGAGAAAGCTGTTTCTTTTTTGCCATTTTTGACCTAATATTGACCTTAAGACATGCCAGTCTATTGCATACTGCGGCAACTCAAAAACAAACACAAAGACAATGTTAAACTTCATTTAACAAACCAAATAGTTTTCAACTGTGTTTGATATAATGGCAAGTGATGTTCTAGTACTAAATTAGAAATGTAGCATGATTACTCCAGGATAAGGTGTTGGAGTGATGGCTGCTGTCTAGATTTGATCAAAAATGACATTTTTTCAAATAGTGATGGTGCTGTTTTTTACATCAGTAATGTCCTGACTATACTTTGTGATCAGTTGAATGCCACTTTAGTGAATTAAAGTACCAATTTCCTTCTGAAACTAAATCTGTAGATTATTCCAAACTTTTGGCCACCAGTGTACATACTGTGTATATAAATATATAAACAAAGATCCCTAAAACAAGAAGTATTTTCTTGATAGCAAAATGTTGTAATATATTAACATTAAGAAGTTATAATAATAATAATATATTTAGAAGTTTTTTTTCTTCTTAAGTATAAATCTAATATTTTGTTGATTTAAGCATAAAACTCACGGTTTGCCAATGGGGCTAAAAAAAAAAAAAAAAAACGTAATTGTTCTCTGAAAACAAGTCTCAATATCTTTCACAATTTTGCTTCTTGTTGGTAAAAAATCTTGTTTTAAGGATGTTCAATCATGGTAAAAGGGGTCGCACATGTCTGGACATGTCTGGCAGACCAACATGATCACACGGGAATTAAGTATGTTGTTTCCAAATGTTCCAGTATCCTAGGATCGGCCATGCTATGCTGACTCACTGACAAGCTGCATTTGTTTTGCATCTGACCATTGGCGTGACCGCAAGCGCTTTGCTAGAGCAGAGTGTGAGACCTGGGTTCGAATCTCCCATTGGAACCAAGAAGTAATTGCATTTGCATAAACAGAGACGAGCGCAATTCTGAGGTTGCATTTTTCCCTCTAACGTTAAATTTTTACTCCAGTTATGATTAGGTTTAGCTTTGGGGTTTGGGCTGTGGGGTACCTTTTATAAAATATGCATTGCTCTTCACTGTATTACATCTTGTACAGCTGAAAACAAATTGCTTCACAACTCGCTTTTGGCATCTTTCCGTGGACATTTCATCCTGAATATGGAGCTCACATGTGCTCATACACCCAAAAACAGTTACTGCTTTAGCCACTGGCAGCAGTGCTTCAAATTTCAGTAAGCACAGACCGATTTTAGTTAAAGAAATGTCAACCTATTGTTTCCAATTTCAATGTGAGATCAGTCTAGGCAGACAACACACAGCATTCTAAAATTCTAAAACTGTTGTTTTCTATGAACGTATGCACACAGGCGCCACCGCTCGACATACGTCGGCAGCAGCCAGCTACATCTTGAGGCTGCTAAAAGTTCTGGTGTGCCTCTCTTACAGTTTTCCAATATATTACATTCAATTCAACCAAAATCATGAAGTAACATATATTATTGCTGTATATTACTTTATTCAACCTGTCAAAATTGTCTATACACTATGTGTTCTAGCATAGAATAAAGTCTAGAATTCATATAGAGAAAATGCACAATAAATGTTGTTTCGTGTGTTTTTTTCCAACCTTACTTGTCCTATCCGTTGCATGGCATCTTTGGCTAGAGTCAGTTTAATAAATATTCCCCTGATTCCCCCGCTATTTGTTGATGTATTTCTTCAAAAGCCCCAGCACTTACTCAACATTCTTGAGAGAAATCTTCTGATTGGGTCGCGCGATTGACACAGTGATGTAGATGTGGAGGGCTGCCAACCTTAGTGTGACATCAGACTTCCAGTCCACCCCAAAGCGTTCTTTAATGACGTCATTGCGACTCTGTGACAATTGAGGAAAAAGAGATTGAGAGGCTTTATGGTAAGACCAGACTCCTTATGCGTTAAACAGCATAACATCCGTGACAAGTGGATATGTGAATATTCGTGACTCAATCCACCTGTATGTAGAGATACTCAAACGCTGCAGGGTCTCTCCTCAGTAAGTCAGCAGGGTCCTTTGGGAAGAAGCAGATACGGAAAATACACTTCATTCCCTGGAAGTAGGTCCTGTGAACTACCTGAAGATACAAAACAAAGTATATTTTTCAATACAACGTGTTGTGTGAATTTGAATGTTTATGGACTGGCTATATTCACTTCCATTGTAAGTGCCTTTCTGTATCTGCTTTTGTTTTTTTTTTGCATGATCTGAGCTGAAGTAGAAGTTATGATGCCAATTTTGTCAGATTTTACTGCTAATGTTAAATATGGTCTTTGATCATAATCTTGACCAACCGCTTAGGAGATTTAGATCTTTCCCCATTTAAGTAGATAGGAGCTGTTCTTCTGTACCTTGTTTACATAGAAAATAGCAGTCCAGCCTGCCCAGGAGCGTTCCAAAGATGGCTGCTGAGTGGACTGACTTGCCTTGAAAGAGACTTTGACGGTTCTAAACTATTAATAGCACTGAAGAACGTTGAAGGAACTCTTCATTTTCAGAGTGAAGGTAACTTAGTCATTGGGTTTTGGGTTGTATTTACTCACATGAGACAGTGGCTGGTTCTCCTGGAGCAGATGCAGCCTCTGGTTCTTTGCCAGTCCACCGGACTCCAGCACCAAAGCGAAATGCTCAATGTAACGTAGAGAGAGACGGTCCTGCAGCGACGATATCACATCCTGTGACGAGAGTAGAAGGACAATAATCTCAATGATCTCAAATATTCTGTAGCTCCTGCTAAAGACATCTTAAACCAGCCTATGCTTGTCTTAGCTGGTCTCCCAGACTGGTCTAGTTAAATGGTTTTAGAGTGATTTTCTGCTCTTTTCAGCTGGAAGACCAGCTGGCTGACAAGCCAAGACTATCTTAAACCAGCTAAGGGTAGCAAACCTGCTAAGGCTGGTTTGGGCTGTTTTTTTTGTTAGTTTTGTTTTTTCAGTTGGGGTAACCCGTCATTTCTTTGTGAAAAGAAAATTCTGCTCATAGTTGATGTTTTAACCTCCTACAACATAATTGATTCAGCCATCGTAAAATTTCTCAGTGTAATCCGAAGTAAATCTAGTGTAAAGCAACAGCATCGGCAGTGTGCATACACCGCAGGAGGACAGGCTTGACATTTCTATCGGTAATAAAGCAAAGAAATCAACCCTATTAATCACAAGGCTCTGCCCTAAGTATCCATCACTAGACAAAATCTATGAGGCTTTTTACTGACTAGTAACTTGGCCTCTGGAAAGGACTCCAAATATGAATGAGGTCTCCATGTGACTAATGCAAACACAGTGGCTCAAATACTCTACTGAAGCAGCAATGCAGGGCTTGTGTGGAGCATACTGGCCAGTGTAAAGTGATACATTATATACTGTGTGTTTGATGACAGTAACCATGCTCTGGGTGATTTATGGATTACTCAGTATGATCTGCAGAGGTATGACAGAGACCGTATGCTTTTTTCTGGTACCAGGATTGAGATAATCTGTTTGGTGATTTTGATCAAACGCTGAAGATATCACTGGATATCACATGGCTCATGAAGGATTATGGGAAATGTCAACTGCAGTTTGAAACCACAAGGCAAAAAGCTCACTCGGTTCACAGCAAATTGAGTCATTCTTTAAAGATTTTCTTAGATATTATCTCAGTGTGTGTGTGTATATATATATATATATATATATATATATATATATATATATAGCTCTGGAAAAAAATAAGAGACCATTGCAAAATGATCAGTTTCTCTGGATTTACTATTTATAGGTATGTATTTGAGTAAATGAACATTTTTGTTTTATTCTATAAAGTACTGACAAAATTTCTCCCAAATTCCAAATAAAAATATTGTAATTTAGAGCATCAATCCTCCACCAAATTTCACAGTGGGTATGAGACACTGTGGCTTGTAGGCCTCTTCAGGTCTCCGTCTAACCATTAGATGACCAGGTGGAGGATCGGTGATGATCTGGAGGTGCTTCAGCAAGGCTGGAATTGGGCAGATTCGTCTTTGTGAAGGCTGCATGAATCAAGCCACGTACGAGATTATCCTGGAAGAAAACTTAATTCCTTCTGCTCTGACATTGTTCCCCAGGATTGGTTTTTCCAGCAGGACAATTCTCCATTCCACACAGCCAGGTCAATCAAGGTGTGGATGGAGGACCACCAGATCAAGACCCTGTCATGGCCAGCCCAATCTCCAGACCTGAACCCCATTGAAAACTTCTGGAATGTGATCAAGAAGATGGATGGACACAAGCCATCAAACAAAGCCGAGCTGCTTGAATTTATGCGCCAGGAGTGGCATAAAGTCACCCAACAGCAATGTGAAATACTGGTAGAGAGCATGCCAAGACGCATAACAGCTGTGATTGAAAATCAGGGTTACTCCACCAAATACTGATTTCTGAACTCTTCCTAAGTTAAACATTAGTATTGTGTTGTTTAAAAATGAATATGAACTTGTTTTCTTTGCATTATTCGAGGTCTGAAAACACTGCATCATTTTTTGTTATTTGGACCAGTTGTAATTTTCTGCAAATAAATGCTCTAAATGACAATATTATTATTTGGAATTTGGGAGAAATGTTGTCAGTACTTCAGAGAATAAAACAAAAATTGTAATTTTACTCAAACACATACCTATAAATAGTAAATCCAGAGAAACTGATAATTTTGCAGTGGTCTCTTAATTTTTTCCAGAGCTGTATATACTGTAATATATATATATATATATAAATATATAGCGAATTCTACTTTAAAGCACCTTGGAGGAAGTCAAATAGCCATTCAGCCGCGACATTATAAACAGCACTGGTGAGGAAAAGATTAGACAGCGTTGTGCGATGTATCAACAAATTACAAGCCTATCTATACTACACATCACGACATCACCCTTACTATCATGTTTTTTTTTACTGTAGTAACCCGTGTGACAAATGACTGGACATTTTGTTTATTGATTTTTTCCTTTGCACCTGGTAGCCCCTCCCACCGTGAACTCTCATTGGTCCAAAATCCCACTCATCTTATTGTAACTCTACGTTAAACATTAAATATGTTCTTATTGGCTGTGATTAAGCTGCATCGTTCTGCGGTTTCGTGTGCATTGTGGAGTTGTCAAAGGAATCTTGTCACACTGTGTCTAGTTCGGACATGGTGTTAGAGCACTAATTAAAAAAATATATATATTTTTGGAAAATATTAATTGATTTGATATTCGCATTTCAATTTGACCAGATGTAAGGTCAGCTCTGCAAATGAAAGCCCCTTTTCCCTTTGTTCTGCTTTTGCTTTCAGAAAGAAAGACATAATAATGTTGGCTTTGCTAAGCCATGTTAGTATATTCTTGGTACATGAAAAGACTCTAATGGCTTTATTCTTTTACTGTCCATTATGTATTACTGACAAGATCAGATTTGATTTAAATACTAGGAATACATTGCATTAATGTTGCTAGGTCCAGACTTGTGCCAGTTTTTATGTGCTCAGGCTTTTAGTGTAATAAAAGCGATATTTCATGATCTGCAAACGAAGTGCAAGTCAAAATCATTGTAGCAAAGGTCTGATAAATACAAGTGACAGGTGAGAGTTGTCGCATCACACTCACCCTAACAGTGGTGCGGCTGTCAAATGTAAATGATTTGATCTGTCCATTCTCCAGAAACACCTTCAAAACATTTGGTATCAGAAGCAAAGACTCGTCTTTAAGCATGGTCTGAAAGAGACAAAGGAGAGAGAAGGGAGGAAGCTGTCAGTGAACCCTGGGCAGGATTTTCAGTAAAGAAAACACTCTGAAGGTCAATACAGAAAATCTAATAAGCTCTAAAGGAGAGAGAGGGAGAGAGAGAATGTAGAAACACATAAGAGGACTCTGGATGGAAAACTGTAGGAATAAGGAAGAAGCTTATCACATCTGAAACAAATGGTTAAAGGAGTGATATTTGTCTAAATCAGTAGTTTAATTGAACTGAAACTGAATAAATGACCCAAACTCAACTTTAGCCAATGACTGAGTAGAATGAAAATAGTGATAAGTATAGCTGTTTACACAACATCCACCACAAATAAATAAATTTAAATGCAGATGTTCAATTGAACATAAGCTTTGAACTCACTTGCAGCAAATATTTCCTGCTAACTAATGACCAATAAGCAAGCAATTAAAATTAAAGGTGCACTAAGTAATTTTTGTTTATATTTGCTTATTTATCTTCCTGGTTTTCAAATGTGGATATTCCACTTGCCCATCGCCAAAACCCTTTGGCTGGCCAGAGGTGCCAACTTCAGTCATCTGTCCTTATATTATTAAGACCTGTCGGCTGCCGTTATCACAGTGAATCACCAGATCCTCCTGTCCACCCTCTCTGATCTGGGCGCCACAGAAACTGCACTTCACATCTCAAAAACAACTTAGTCATGCAGATCCCCAGACTCTACCTAGGGGTGTATTTGTATATTTTTCTATAAATTACAAACCTGAACCCAAAGTCCTACTGATCCCAACCCCTTGGCTTCTAACGTGAACTGCTTTGAGAGCGTATCCGCCTTGCGTGTATCCAGAACATGTCAATCCTCCAGCGGTTTTTGCTGAGCTTTTCTATCGGGGTGATGTCCGGGGCCCACACAATTGTGTGGTTTGCGTGGTGGTTAAAACCACTACTGACTCTACCTGTCAAAATACACTACACAGCTCCTGTTCCAGGCTTTTGTCATCTCAATATGAGACTATTCCTATGCTTTGTTGGCCGGCCTACCAGTTAACACTTCCAGATTAAGCATCTACATATGATGTAGAACACAGCAGTCCTGATCTACAATCAACCGGAAATGTCCCTCATCGCACCCCTCTGTGTCCCTCCAGAGGCACTTTTGAACCATTGGGCTGAACGGTTCTCATTGCAGAACTGTGCTGTACCAATTGGGGCTTGTTTGCGCAGTTACGGTTTCTTTTTCCAATGTGGTGCTGCAAAACCAGAAGTAAAATGGACTGACTGAACAAGCGACCAATTGTTAGTCGCCACGTAATAAAGGCATTCCACAAGCACGGCTTAGTATGGTTCACTAAACATGCTGAGAAATCCAGGCCGTGAACGGTTTGTAAATGTACCATACTGATACTTACCGCACTCAGGACCATTCAGCCAGATGGTTAAAAAGCTTTGTCTCTACCTGTAGTTGCCCATATTAAAGTCAAGGCTCTCTGATACCATCACAACATTCAAAAAACACCTGAAGACACACCAAAACAACCCATACGACAGTGGTCTTAACTTTCAGAAAAAAGGACTAAACTGCACCTTTTAAGGTACAATGGCAGTCACCTCGATTTGGGTACATGATTTAACCTGCAGATATGTTTTTGTTAAAAAAAGCATATAAATGTATCTGTAAAAGCACACAATAGGTCCTAAGTTATAAACTCCTAACTAGAGGTACAAAAAAGGTCCGCTTGAGGGTACTACCCCCAGTGTTGGCCCGTGTACCTTAAAAGGTTTTTTTTTTTTTTTTTTTGTTTTTTTGAGTGTTGGACTTGCCACCATTCCAGTGTGGTTGCAGCAATTTTCTGGTTAACAAATGCAATTGTAGAAATACAATGGGTATTTGTTAATTTATTCTGCATCCAAAAGTGACAATCATAGAGGGGTTACTTAACCAAAGTGAGTAGTATTCATGTGATCTCAACATCGCAAGCGAGTTTAATTAAACAAATTTGTCAAAACATACTTCTAAGGTTACTTAGTGCACCTTTCAGTGGATGGCGAATCCTTTAAAGCATTTGAATCATTTATCATTTTCCTATAAATTTGCTGTGGCATTGCATCAATAAAACTGAGATCATTACTTTCAGTAGCATCCTAACTTCAGCATCGTATTGATTTCCACCAGGTGCATGCCCAGATTTTACTTCGGAAGTAGATGACTTAAGGTGTACTTTCTCTGCCACTGAGCATCATCAATAAAATTAAGAACTGAACTGAAAAAGTTATCTACCATTATTCACATGTGCAATACTGGTTACAACAGTTTTATTTATTTATTTATTTTTGCAGTTTAAACTCAAATATACAATGGAAAAAAATAGGCAAGCATCAAATTGGAGGGTCAGTAGGTATCATGTGATGAAAGGCGGTGAAGTGAGCAGGTTGGCTAGCTTGTACATTCAACGCAATCCCGATCAATTGCACGTTAATTAGAGAGCAAGATGGTGTGGCATGAATAAGTCCCACGTTGGCATTTATCTTTAAGCCTAACCCCCTTAATAAAAGGTAGCAGCTTATGTACTCTGTGCTGACAGGCGAGTTTTAATGAAGAAAGCCCCGCTGGCCCCTGCTGATCACACAAGATGGATTGACATGATTAGAGGAGTCTCGGGTGAGGGTGGTTTGATCTTTACCGATTTTGGCCCTCTAGGCCTGATCAGCATGTTTCTTCTTCCAGGAGAGCTGCACACCCCTCCCATCGGTCCGCTTTATTAAATTGGTGCGACCAGCACCCAAGGGTGTAGTGTGGACTCTTCCTTGATCGCAAGGCAGATATCAGACTGTATGGGACATAATCCATGGACATTGACATTAACATGGGTGCTGTCGACCCATGCTCACCAAGAGGAGATGGCAGCTGTAGTGCTAATGAAAGGCTACAAATGAATGAATGTCTAGTAACAACATTAAGGCTCATGGGGAGGCTGCAGTCCTACCTTATTGAATTACTCCTAAGCAGGTTGAAGCTGCGACAAGGAAACTGACACCAAGTTTATTCGCTCAACTCTGTTACCCAAACATTGTAATCAGAACCAGAGCAAATTATTCCAAGCCCTTTTTAATAACCATGAATTGCTCCAATTCAGAGCCCTAGTCTTAAAGCTGGATTACACTACCCGATTGAAAAGTAGATTCGATCTAAGCATAAAATTCGATCCGAAACAGATGCAAGCAAACATGTACAGGAGCATTGCAGTTATTGTTGAAGCTACTTTGTTTTCAAATTCGCTAAAGACACAGGACAAACGTATTTGGATGTGGTCTTGGGAGGAAAGACGCAGCCAGTGTGGTCTCTGGAAACTGCAAAGCGAGTTGGAGGCGAGTTGCGTTAAAAGTTAAAGGGATTCTTGACCCAAAAATGAAAATTCTCTCATCATTTACTCACCCTCATGCCATCCCAGATGTGTATGACTTTCTTTTTTCAGCAGAAACTAAGATTTTTAGAAGAATATCTCAGCTCTGTAGGTCCATACAATGCAAGTGAATGGTGGCCAAGCCTTTGAAGGCTCAAAAAGGACATAAAGTCAGCATAAAGGTAATCCATAAGACTCCAGTGGTTTAATCAATGTCTTCTGAAGCAATCCAATTGGTTTTGGGTGAGAAACCAAAATATAACTCCTTTTTCACTGTACATCTTGCCATTGCAGTTTCTAGGCACAATCTTGATTTCAAGCTTGATCACTTCAGAAGACATTGATTTAAGCACTGGAGTTGGATGGATTATGTTTATGTTGACTTGATCTGCTTTTTGGAGCATCAAGGGCCTGGCTACCATTCAGTTGCATTGTATAGACCTGCAGAGTTGAGATATTCTTCTAAAAATCTTAGATGGCATGAGGGTGAGTAAATGATGAGAACACTTTCATTTTTGGGTGAACTAACCCACTAACCCCCCAGTACTGCATCCCAGTACTGGCCATGGTTAAAATCTAGTATAATCCAGCCTTTAGTTGCAATACTGTGGCACCTGTTTCAAAGACCCACAAAGTCTCAGCAACCAAAACAAACAATTGAACATCTGTCAATATCTTCCTGACTTGCTTTTATGTAAATCTGCTCTGCTCTGCTCTGCTGAAAAATTTCAGACAGGGAAACACTAAGCCAAGCCAAGCATTGTCAATTCAAAAGCCTGTGTTTTCATGTATACACTAGATGCTCTTGTCAATATTTTCCCAACTGGTTTCTATGTAAATCTACTCTACTCTCAATATTTCAAACAAGAAAAACTACAACCCTTTAATTCCAGTCAAGCATAGTCAATTGAAAGTCCTGTATTTTCATGTATGCAGATTTTGGGAATCTTTGAAAAAGATGAAATCATACTTAAAGCGCAAAGGTTTAAAATTATTCTTTTTTAGCTTCTCGAAATGGTGGACCACAATTCGATTAATGGGAAACCATTGGAGATGGATTTACGCATTGCCCCACTGGGTTATAAACCTGCAGTCTGATGAAATGAGATGAGCCAGACATGTGGAGTGAGTCGGACTTCAGTATTTAAACACTGAAATGACAGCCATTTTACACTCTCAAAAGGAGACCAATACAGACTGATGCATTCACTTTCTCATTTTGTAATATGAAAAACAATAACAAGTGTGATTTTATTAAAAATACACTGTTAAGTTGAAGTCACCATATTCGGAAAGGCACGAATAATAACTTCAAAACGAATAACGGATTCAACTGAATAATATATATTTTATAAAAATATTCGTTTGACTGATTATTAGATTAGTTTATTAGGTCTGACATCATGTACGCTTTCCACTGATTGAAATGTCTGTTAATGTATCACACGGTTCACACGTGATTCCCGTGTATTTATTAATAGCCTAAACCTGAGCGTGATGTTAAATTCCTGACCTGAAGTGATGATTTCACGTTGGAGCTTGTCTATCTGTCTCTTAAAGTTGACCACATTTATATCCCCATCAGCGATTACGGTAATTATCTGGTTAAGACTTTATTACGAAAAAAATGCTCCATAAAGGTTTAAATGCCCCATAGATTATTCATCTATTTGAAATATTCCTGCTTACTGTATGTAAAACAAAGAAACTAAAACATGCTCCGTCTTTTTTTCTTCTTCTTTAAACGGTGCTAAATTTGAGCATGTTAAGTGTTCTTGAGCTCTGGAAAGGTGTGTATAAATGTATTATTATTATTTAACTAACTAATGGTGTCCCATCGTAAAAATTCCTGATAGACTTGCCAAACTTTCACGTGTTTGTAGGCTGTATTGATTTATTTTCATTTCTTTTAATGTTTGAATTTGAATTTATTATTCACTGCAAAATGTGTGCTTGATATTTCACATTTTGCTTGACACCTCCTGCCTCCAGAATAATGTTGTTATGCATGCATCTATTTCATGCAGATATTAATATCAGAAATACCAGGAGAAACCACATATTCCACAGTTAATATGGCGTACAAATTCAGCCTCATCTGGTAAGAAATAAATAATTAAATAACAACTGCATATTAATAATAGTAATAATAATAATTAGGCTTTATGAAAAGGAATATACAAGTCATATTTGAATAATAGAAACTATAAATGTATGAGTAACACTTAAAAATGGGCGTTTCATTTAGTTTTGATACACTTCCGGTCTAAGCCCCGCCCACATCCGGTTCTATCCGAATACAGAGACAGATACAGATAATTTTGTCATATGAACAAATACAGATAATGGCTTCACTGCACACCCCTAGTAGTTGCACGGTTCAATTCTAGAAGCCGTGGTGCCAGTGAGTGTTTAACAGCTCTCATTTCAGCGCATAAAGCCGTGTTATATCACAGAGATGACTGGGGTGTGATGTGAGCGAAAGGCAACAGCACATACTGAGTCTGGGTCGCTGATGGACACTTGCTCAGAAAAGCGCACTTTGGGGGGATTGGTTCGCAGTTGAGCTTTCTTGGCTGCACTTATGAAGGCAGACTTAGGTGACTATGGAAACAAAAAAGAAAGACAAAGGGAGGGAAGGAAGAAAGAAATAGAGATGAAAACATTGTTTAAGAGTAGTTTTAAGCATAGTGAAAGCTTCAAAACCAATGGTCTGGTCTTGATTTGGAAAAAATAATACAAATAAAAGGAATAGTTCACCTCAAAATGCTTATCCTGTCATAATTTACTCATTCTCATGTAATTCCAAACTTGTATGCATTTTTGACCCTGTGGAACTCAAAAGATGTTTTGCAGTATGCTTACGCTGCTCTTTCCCATACAATGAAAAGCTCAAAAAGCACAAAGGACAATAAAATGGAATAAAAGTATCATAAGGGTGATTCTCACGAAACCTGTCAAGAAAAAGTCCTGTCACCAAATCAAATGCAAAAAAATAAAGATTTATATATATATATTATATATTTTATCCCCTTTTTTCTCCCAATTTTGGAATGCCCAATTCCCACTACTTACTAGGTCCCTGTGGCGCGTTTACTCACCTCAATTAGGGTGGCGGAGGATAAGTCTGTTGCCTCCGCTTCTGAGACAGTCAATCCGCGCATCTTATCACGTGGCTCGTTGTGCTTGACACCCCGGAGACTCACAGCATGTGGAGGCTCATGCTACTCTCCGCAATCCTTGCACAACTTACCACGCGCCACGTTGAGAGCGAGAACCACTAATCGCGACCATGAGGAGGTTACCCCATGTGTCTCTACCCTCTCTAGCCACCCGGCCAGTTTGGTTGCTTAGGAGACCTGGCTGGAGTCACTCAGCACACCCTGTGTTTGAACTCGCGACTCCAGGGGTGATAGTCAGCGTCAATACTCGCTGAGCTACCCAGGCCAACTAAAAACTGATATTTAAATAAATATTAAATATTAAAAATCTTGCCCTCTGTTGGACCTCTCAAATTTCATTTGCGTATGCGATGACGGAATTTGTTTTTGGGTGAACTATTCCTTTACTTTGAACAAATTTCAGTTAGACTGCTAAAAGAAAGGGACATTTCACATTACAGTTTTACTACTGAGCTATAGTATATTCATGATGTAATTACTGTATGTAAATTGTATTATAGAGTAATTATTGGGTTTGCACAAAGCAGATCATGTTTACGGTCACAAAGCTCTCCAAAATTTCTCCAGAATTCCAAAACTCCATGTGTACTTTAGATGGCATTGACTTTAGCTTAGAGACTGATGTATAATATACTGCAGTTTTTAATGTAGAAGACAAAATGTCTTGAACTACCTGTTGCGGTTGCAGCACAGTAAGAACAATGGAGTCCTTGCAGCGTCTGCAGAGAGCAAAAGACATTATGGGAAGTGAGTTGCAGAATATAAAAGGAGTCTCTTATCTGAAATGAATTCTCTTATCTGATGCAGACACATGGAACAGTAATACATAAAACAAAGTCAGTCATGCATCCTGACGAGGCCCCTCCCCTCTGGTGACAGTAAAGGGTGTTACCTTACAAGGTCTATGACTTTCTCCCTGGGCGCGTCGCTCACAAGCTCTTGGTTGATGGCGAGGATCTGGTCTCCAGGGAAAAGCTTGCCACTGGATGGTCCGTCTATAGAGGAGACATGTCAAAAACTTGCGTTGCTCTTAGTGGCTGACGGAGTCGATTATTTAAAGCATCCTAAGGGGCAGTTCAGACCCAACACGTTCTTGCGCTATAAAAAAACCTAGACGCAGCACAACGAAGCTGAAGGATTGTGTATTTTAATTATCTCTAGTCTATATTGTTAGAGATGTATCCGTGTCTGTAAAGGTGTGCCAGAAACCCCAATCAACCCCTACCAGGAGGAACATATGGAGATATCCTGTAGATCTGGTTTATTGGGAGCCTTCAAGGGATGTGCTAACACTATTGTTCTAAATCAGAGCAGTTGCACTGCAGCCACATGATTGGCTGATTAGATAAATCGCATTAATATGTAGCTGTACAGGTGTACCTAAAAAGTGGTCAGTGAGTGTATGTATTCCTTTATTTTTTGAACAGCAATGGATGATGGGATTAAACAAACTAATCCATTCATCTTGAAACATTGAGCACATAACCAAATGTGGGCACATGCACATGAAACTCAAGGCCAGTAGATAGCATGTTTGTGATGCAACAGATGGAGACGTTTAAAGTTAGTTTTGATGCAGTGCATGATTAGTTTGAGTTTTTTGGAAAATTTTAGTTTGAGTTGTAATTTAGGGTTTTCTATGTTATTTTGGGGAATTTCATTTCAGTTTTAGTTTCAGTTAACTATAATAACCTTGCTTTCCACACAAGAATGCTATTTCCTCCCGGATTAGTGGCCTTAAGTGTATTTTTTGAATTTTATGGATATTCAGATATTTTCTCCTACCCTAGCTTAATATGCAGCTACAACTATGCTAACTACGACCTTTTTAGGTTGATTTAACACTGTGGCCATATAAAAAAAAAAATTGCTCTGTTTGTTTGAGCATCCCAACCAGCCCGATACAGCATCATTGTCTCATCCAATGGAAACTTCGACAGATGACGGGGATAGTGGTCGGGAAACCTGTTTGAACACAATAATTATTTTTGTAATTCCAGTTGGTAATGCAAGTTGTCACACTTGTTTCTGAAGGCAGTTAGAACCTATCCTTGCAGTGAATTATTACACTTATCCTATTGGGGCATCAAATCACTTGATTATCTGAATTCCCATTTGACTAAAGCACAATTTGTACAAAAATCTAAAGAACCCATTAGCCTGTAAATGAGATAAGGGTAATTGGCTCATATCCCAGAGCCCTGAATGTTTGACCCAATGGACAGAGACACATGTCCTACCTGCAAAGACAGAGCGTACAACAACAGGCCGTTCACTGCCGGCAATGAATCCGAAGCCGTGGCTTGGATGGCGTTGGATGCAGACCTGTCGAGCTGGACCAGGAGTCAGACTACCACTGTCCATACCATCCTGACCCTCCTCTAACATCACAGAGCTACAACACAATACAACACAGCTGCTTACAACTCCCTAGTGTCCATAAAATATGTCCATGAAACATTAAAATACATGATGTGTTCGCACTGGTTTTCAAATGAACGTGTGAATCTCTCAAAACTGTCAAGAATAGGTCATTTCATTTTTCAAAATTAGATTTTGCCTCAAGATAACGAAGCCTGTTTTTTGAGCCATTAGAACTTATTGCATTGTGTTAGAAGTTTAATGACAATTAAGCACATTCTAAGGAGTTGTTGAAAAACTCACTCATTACTCTAATAAGGGGAAAAAATATAATATTATTTAAATTATAAAGTTAATTTGTAAAGTACAATTGTAAGTATGGTAGTATTTGTTGTATTTTATTTTTATTGTCTGATTTTGATTACAAATATATATATATATATATATTTTTTGTCCAGACAGGATGATTTTCAGTATTGAATACACTTAATGAGAATGACATTTACAGTACTGACAGTCTGAGAATTGGTTGGAAAATGTGCTTAATTTTCGTGAAAATAATGTCATATTTGTCATTCCGTGTCAACTCAACCAGAGGTCCCTGGCTAAATTTTTTTAACTGGTGAAAGAAATACATAAATGTATTTCAAAAATAATAAATGCCATGGATCAATATTTACTGAGTAATCCATTATTTTGTAGAGTGGAGTCAAAATGAAAATTTTCGCCTATATGATTTTGGTGTAAAACTACAAGTTAAAAAAAAAGAAAAATAACCTTAGAAAATTGGCAGCATCATTACTTAATTTTTAGACAAAGATAGGTAGGTCTTTTCCTAAAATCAGTTGACTTCAGCGCCTCTTGTTGCACTATATGCCAATGGAGCGAGTCCAAAAAAAAAAAAAAAAAAAACTATTTGTGTTGTTTTTTTTTCTCCAAAGTTGGAGTGCATTTTACTCCAGATGTAATAAAAAATATCTTAATATTATTTTAGATTCTGGTTCATAACAAATTTTTCTTTTGGTCTCTTCATACTTAAAGCCCTGTATGGTTGAATCACAGAGATATGGGTCTCTCAATATGACTCAATCTGAAAATGTTTTAGTTTACACATTTTCAATGGTTGTAATGAAACAAGGCTTTTTCTTGTCCAAAAAAAAAAAAAAAAAAAAAAAAGGGGTCTGAAGTGCAAATAACATTAAAAGTAGAAATGTATTGTTATTTATTCACATAAACACAAAGTCACAATCTTGATTATTCTGTATTTGGCTAGGCTATTCATTTATTGCAGTACCTACTGTATGTCTAGCTTTTGCAGAAATGTACTTATTTCAGATATTTACATCTGTCCAAGCACTAAAGATGCTGAAATTGTATTATTTTTCTGTCCTGGATGTTTATTTGTAATATCCACTCAAACATGTCTCCATATTTGCATAACCACTTTAACAGTAGATTTCCAAAATCTGACAAGGGTCGGAAATTACATTTGCGAATGCAGTTTTGTACATCATATAAAAGCTCATATTCCATCTGGTCATTAAGAGAAATGCCATTTCTTTGTTTGCGCCATTTGCTTTTTATGAGGTCTTTCCCGCTGCACATGTGAGCAGATAATGTGCTTTTATGTTGCATAGTGTTCTCATTTGACATAAGAGGATTATGAATAGCACACTGCACCTGTCATATTCCTCTGTGTGTCCATCCTGGACCCTGGCCATCCCCTGAGAGGACAGAACCGGACTGGCGGATCCGCTGCTGGGGCTGGCTCTGTTTTGCACACATTCACCTAAGTGGACAAAAATGAGAGAAGATGAGCAATAAGTTAATAGGGGTCATATCATACATTTTTCTCTATGGTCCACTTAAAATTCTACCCTCTCCTGACCCTTAAAATTAACAGGTTGTATTGGTCACAAAATAATCCACACTGAAATCTGACTTGAGATCAAGACAGAAATGATCAAGGATCTTGTTAAAAATAAACTTCAGCTGCTTAGTTCTAACATTGCGATCTGCAGAGCTGTAGGTGCTACACACAGCCAGAAACAGCACAAGGTTTGACAGATTTTACCTAATTTTAAGCGGGGTGCACACTGAATGATTTTAATGGTCCTTTACAACTGTTGCTCATCAGACTGTACAGTACACATCCTAGCCAAGACTTTGGTCCCAATCATTCCAATTGACAGCGTTGACTGGGAGTTTTACACCATCTGGGCATCGTTGGAGCAGTCACACTGCAAGACAAGAAATTTGTGATGTCAAATTTTGGACACTGCCAGAACTTGAAGGCCAAGATTCATCTCAAGGGCAATTAATTTGCCATCGGTGAACATGTCTGTAACAAATATTCGTATTTGGATCAAAGGAGGAAGCGGGAGCCGATTTCCACAGACCACATGAGTCAGGGTTAATCAAATAAAACAGAAATCGCTTTTCAGCTTACACTCAAACAAAACACTGGTAACAGACACAAAGTCTCTGGTCTGTATCTCTCTTCCCCTTTCTGTGGACTGAGCTGTCTTTTATCTCCTCCGACTCTCGCTGTGAACATAGAAATGGTAATTAGTCACAATTCATCTCAGGTGGATGTCCTTACCGCTTTCACTCTCCCCAGACAGGCACTCGACCATGCCCTCACATCCACAATGTCACACTAAGCGATCAAAGACTGCTGATTTTGCTCTACGACAAGATAAATCTTTTATGTTACTTAATATTTGTCAAGACTGAGTCCATAACAGGCCGAGTCTGAATGAATCTGTTCATGAATCTGAATTTATATTTTAAGCTTATTTTAACATTCACAACAAAAACACCTCTATATTTTATGATTAGTTTCCTGCTGAACAAACTTCAAAGTGGTTTCAGAATGAAAGCATATGCTTTAGGTGTATGAAGACAAAACTGTCCTTCAACACACTTCTTATTTCGTTCTGTTGACATTTCAGTTATTTGTTGCTTTTTCCCCTCAAACATAGACTAAAGAAAGTGAAAGCTGCGTTAGTCATTAAAACCAGAGTTATTATTGTTTCAAAGTTTAATTTAGTTTTTAGTTCTACATCATTTTCAGTTTGTCCTTTCAGTTTAGTTTAGTATTATCAAAAATTATCCCTATCTAAAGAAATAATATATACTGAGATTTCTTTTTTGTCTCTATCTGATGACTGGTTTGGGAAAATAATGAGTCAACACTAGTAATTAGCACTCGCTGAGAAGTTACATCTCACGACTTGAAAACACTGGTAAAGCCCACTGCTAATATTAGAGCCATTTAACACGGACATGATGGTGAATTTGTGGAAAACGTGTGGCAGTTCTGCGCACTGCTTGTGCAACTAAAACCCTGATGCGTCTGTGTGTTATCGTTTAAAAAATGTATTTAGTACTACCTTGAAGAAGCTATTTGACAACAGATACTCACATATATTCCACAAGACAAAACAACTGAATTTAAAAGTTTACATTCTCTTCATTCGTTCATTAGTTCTGAAAATTCAGTCATTGTTTACTCACCCCTGTGTTGTTATAACTCCATATGATTTTCATTATTTTTCTTAACACAAAGGGAGAAATTGTGATGTCACACAATGGCAGTTTATGGTGACCACTTCTTCAAAAGGACACAAAAGTATAATTCAGAAGTCTAACAAATTGTTGTATGTGACTCATGTCTTCTTCTGAAGGAATACAATAAGGTTTGGTGAGAAACAAAACCGAAATCTGATGTGTTATTAAGTGAACAGGATACGACCGCTGTTCTCCTGTGAGACGGACTGCACGTGAGCTTTAGAGCTACTGGCACAAGAGCAAACTCTTTAATATGGTGTGTTGCTTTCTCTATGATTAATGACTGTTTGTGTAATAATTCTTCATGAGTCCCTGCTTTGTCCTGAGCTGTGAAGCTGCCCAATTTTCTGAAGAAAAATACTGTACATTCTTTGGTTTCTCAGCATCTTCTGCACATTTGAGTTCTTCCCAACAGTGGATAAATGATAAAGACATCCAGCTTTTGACACTTATGACAACTGATGGACACAAAAGGTGCAAACATTCACTGATGCTCAAGAATGCAACACAAGAACCAAGAACCAAGGGGATGCAAACTTTTGAACAGGATGATTTGCGTAAATTACAGTACATTTTGTGTAATGTAGCTTTTGAAGGGAAGTACTACATCAAATATATAATTTTTTATCTCTTATATTTGCATACATTCTGAAAGGGGTGTGAAAACGTATAGGCCTAAAACAAAAGGGGTATGCAAACTTCTGCAATATATAGTTTGTGAAAATGTATATTTCATTTTATATTTTGTTTTTCACTATTTAACCACATTTTAGCTTTTTTAATTTACAAATTCCATGTAGCCTATTGTATCCATATAATTTCATATTGCATGTGTAATTATGAGTAGACTTGTCATGTCAGGAACACATTTTAACACAAAATTCACAACACTGGAACCTAAAATTCAATATATAATCCCCACATCTCAACATTTAAAGGAATGTTCCGGGTTCGACACAAGTTAAGCTCAAACAACAGCATGTGTGGCATAATATTGATTTTTCCTTTTCTTTAAAAAAAAGCAAAAAACAAAGTTACAGTGCGGCACTTATAATGGAAGTAAATATGGCCCATCTTTGGAAGTTTATGATTTTCTAAAAGCACTTACATTAATTCTGTTAAAACTCGTGTATTATTTGAGCTGTAAAGTTGTTTAAATAGTCATTTTTACAGTTGTTTTAGGTTTTGTTGACATTACATCATCATGGCAAAGAAGTTGTAAAATTGGCTATAACTTTACACTATTTTAACTTTTAACTTTTTTTTTTTTGTGTGTGTTAATCAACATTATGCCACAAATGCTTCGACTGAGCTTAACTTGTATTGAACCCGAAATATTCCTTAAGCGCTTGTACCATGTAAAAAGTGCAGTGTAGATGTCTGAATGTGACACTTGTCTGATTCAGACTGATCTCACAGTGAGATCGGAAAGAGTAGGTCGACTTTTCTTTATCTAAAATTGCCGTATACTTACCGAAATTCGGAACACTGCCCCATGTGGCCAAAGCGGTAAGTGTTCTTGGGCGTATGGTCACGTGTGAGCGCCATTTTCTGGGTGTAATGTCCGCGAAGCGAGTTGTTTTCTGCTGTACAGGCACATATGAGGAATGACTGTTTTATAATGTGTACAACCCAAACCTATACCTAACCTTAACCATTAGTGTTAAAAAATGTAATGTTAGTGATTATGTGATTGTGATTACTCCCTGATCACAGTGGGATTCGATCCACGGTGTTCCCCGTTGACATGACGCGCATCCAGATGCAACCCGCTTCTGGATGCACCACAAGGGAAAGCAATTGAGCTGGAGCCGTTGCAGACATGTCTGTGAGGACATGACAGCGGTCTTAATGAAGGTAATGAAGTTCTTAACCACGACGAAACTACGATGCGAGCACCGTCTTGGCTGCACAAACGGCGCGTGCAATTTTTCCAGTTGTCAGGTCCCGTGCCGTGTGAAACTGCCTTGTAGTTTCTAGTACATTGGCTACATACCTGTCTTTATGTGTTCGTCGTGCCAGCCACCTCGGTAATCGATGTTATACAGCAGTCTCTGTAGTAACATTCAAGCGTATTGGTTGACTGAGTGTGCCGCTCTGCAAGTGTGTTTGCTCAACACGGTGAAGCAAACTCTGGCTATGTCTATGACATCAGGGGTGCTACAGCTGCTTGCAGACAGAGTGTCCATTGATTTCTGTTTCATTATTTTTATTTATTTTGTTCATTGCATCACAATTCAAATGCCATGGACTCAGCTGGACTCAGAAAAAAATCCAGAGTCCCAAAGGCTCGAGTCCGAGTCAAGTCTGAGTAAAAATGCATCCGAGTCCGAACTCGAGTACCCCAACTTTACTGTCAGACATTCAAGATTTTAGAACGAGTCGTTTTCGTAGCATAGCTTTAATAAACTGTCTCTTTTTTGACAAGTTTTGAGTTCTGTAAGATATCTCAAAAGATCAAGGAATATTTGATTTCTTAGGATAGGATCCCTGAAAGTTAGAAATCTCTTCTGGGATTTTATATTTTCTCATAGGTAATATTCAATATTCAAAACTCTTAATCGTTGTGGTTGCAGCTATAACCAACAAACCAGTCATTTCGAGTGTCTGTTTCACAACTTAGCACTGATTTTGAAATATGATTATTATTTAGGCGTCTTTACAACAACATGTAGGGTTTCAACCAACCTGGTCTCATTACGAGTCATAACAATTAGTACAAGATGGCGAAATCATAAGAAATCGTACAAAAACGTACAATTTTTGCACCCATACAGAAAAAAAAGAAAAAAAAAATCCCTAAGCTTAATCTCTAATGCAAACCTAACCATAAAGTCTAACCCTTAACCAAACCATAAACCTAACCATGATTTTAATAGAAAATAAAAAGAAAACACTGGGTTTCAAACGAGAAAAGGGAAGTGTTTTACAGGTTGTATTGCGTAAACAAATATGGAACGAATAAACACATTTTTTCACTGATGTTTGCTTTCTTAAAATAAAGTGTTGGATAAGAGGCTAGCTAATTTTTATGCCTGTATTGTATCCATTTGAAATTCTGTTTATTGATTGGTTGGTCTCTATGGGAAATAAAGTTGTACCTTTTTGTACAAGCCAAATCATACTATATATACAGGTATACGCACTGGTGGCCAAAAGTTTGGAATAATGTACAGATTTTGCTTTTATGGAAAGAAATTGGTACTTTTATTCACCAAAGTGGCATTCAACTGATCACAATGTATAGTCAGGACATTAATAATGTGAAAAATTACTATTATAATTTGAAAAAAAAAATGTTCAGAACTTCTGAAACTACTTCAAAAAGTTCTCATCAAAAAATCCTCCATGTGCAGCAATGACAGCTTTGCAGATCCTTGTTATTCTAGCTGTCAGTTTGTCCAGATACTCAGGTGACATTTCACCCCACACTTCCTGTAGCACTTGCCATAGATGTGGCTGTCTTGTCGGGCACTTCTCACACACCTTACAGTCTAGCTGATCCCACAAAAGCTCAATGGGGTTAAGATCCAGAACACTCTTTTCCAATTATCTGTTGTCCAATGTCTGTGTGTCTTTGCCCACTCTAACCTTTTATTTTTGATTTTCTGTTTCAAAAGTGGCTTTTTCTTTGCAATTCTTGCCATAAGGCCTGCACCCCTGAGTCTTCTCTTTACTGTTGTACATGAAACTGGTGTTGAGCGGGTAGAATTCAATGAAGCTGTCAGCTGAGCACATGTGAGGCGTCTATTTCTCAAACTAGAGACTCTGATGTACTTATCCTCTTGTTTAGTTGTACGTCTGGTCTTCCACATCTCTTTCTGTCCTTGTTAGAGTCAGTTGTCCTTTGTCTTTGAAGACATATATACACACATATACATATATATATATATATATATATATATATATATACACACACACACACAGTACTGTGCAAAATTTTTAGGCACTTGTGAAAAACTTACAATGTGAGGATTTCTTAAAAAAAATAATGACATAAATAGTTTTCATTAATCAGTTAACGTCATACAAAGTCCAGTAAACAGAAAAAGAGCTAAATCAATATTTGGTGTGAATACTTTTGCCTTCAAAACGGCACCAATTCTCTTACTTACACCTGGACACAGTTTTTCTTGGTTGTTGGCAGATAGGATGTTCCAAGCTTCTTGGAGAATTCGCCACAGTTCTTTTATTTATTTAGGCTGTCTCAATTACTTCTGTCTCTTCGTGTAATCCCAAACTGACCCGATGTTCAGTGGGGGGCTCTGTTAGGGCCATGCTATCTGTTGCAGGGCTCCCTGTTCTTCTATTCTATTCTATTTGCAAAAGGAATGTTTGGGAGTATAAAATGTATGTTTCCTATTGACACACTAAAGAAGCAGATATAAATAACCATCTTAAGGCAAATGTTTTTGTGAAACATCTTATGTGCCTAAGACTTTTGCACAGTACTGTATATATATATATATATATATATATATATATATATATATATATATATATATATTCACCATCTTGTACGCATTATTACGAGTTGCCATGAGACTATGTTGGTTTCAGCTAACTCTTCCATCTGTTTGTGATTCTTCTTGGATCACACTATAATTCTCTCTCAGTATTTAATTCCCATGTATCTATAATTGAATCGTTGGAACTTTGTACGTTACTAGTAATGCATGAGTTGCCCTGTTAATGTCATGACTTCTATAAAAGGCTTGAGGACTCAGAATATTCACTCAACGCACTTATGGAATATTCTAAGATGCATTATGCAAAAAGCACTTAAAACTCTTAGAGCTGGTGTGAACTCTTAATGGCAACACAGATGGAGGGTGCAATAATAGATTGCAGACAAGACTTCTTTTGTGCTGCTGTGCAGTACATTTACAAACAAAGAGACAAAGTGAGACAGGGAAAATATGGAGAGACTAAAGTAGAGGTTTAAGTTTATGAAATTGTGACAAGAACAACAGAGGCTAACATTATGCCTAATATCTCCATTTGTGTTCCTCGGAAGAAAGTCAAGTCATAAGAGTTTGAAACAAGATGAGGGTAAGTAAATTATAACAGAATTGTTATTTTTGGGTGAACTTTTCCTTTCATACTGACGTTTGGCTGAAATCACCATCTTCAGTCATCAAGATCCTCCGGGCGATTTCTGAAGGTCATAGCTGCATCAGTGTGTTTGTTCTCCCCCAGACACTTTCTAGCACTTTCTCTCTTCTGTATGTTTTAAATACTTGAGGCTGCTGTGTAAATCTGTTTTTGAGGCAGTCGTAACCTTACCGCCACACTGCATGATGACTCACATGCTGGAGGGGAGCTGATATGTGATGTGCTGTGTTGTAAGAGCTCCATCAGGTGCCTGAGATATCTGAATGTCGTGATACATGTGAATGCTTCTTAAGACCCCTGGCCAGCATAGATGGACGAGAGATTTGTACTTTCACCAAGAACACCTCATACAAAAAAGCCAGGATAAGATAGCTAAATAGATACAGGTCAGGTATTCAAGAGCATTTTAGACTGTGAAGGGCTCCCAGAATCGTGTGATACATTTCACCCAGAAACTATGTGCAACAAGTAGTGGTATCTGCAGGAGTGTTTAAGGTTTTTGAAGCAGTGGCTACTTAACTACTTGAATTGCAGATTCTCCAAGAAGAATGCTCAAAGTTTTGCCTCAGTGGACTGACTTTAAATGCTAGAGCCACATGATAACCAAAAACCAACTCGCAAAAGTCACCTCTGCTATGCTAGGGAGTTGTGAGTTGTCAGAGTGTTTCTATGTGGTTGCTAAAATGTTCTGAATGGTTTTATGCAAATGCTATAAGGTTGCTAGGGTGTTCTGGGTGGTTGCTTTCTGACCCAAATCAAAAGAGGCCACCCACCAGTTTCCATGATATTCTGGTCTGTAGATATACAGTATGTACAGTAAATACTGTAGATGATTGTTTCTTTAACTTTGGGCAATTTTCATGTTATATGTTATATGTTTGGGCTAGGGATGATGTTTTACCCTGTGAATTTCAATGTATTTTTATTAAATGTACAGTCATTTCAAATCAGATGATTACAACACGCTCCACAAAAGTTGGGACAGTCGCGTGTTTACCACTGTGAAACATCACAGTTTCTTCTAATACCACTTAATTAGCATTTAGGCACTGAAGACACAAGTTTGTTTAGAAAGTGGAATTTTCCCCCATTCATCCTCTTCAGCTGCACAATTGTATGGGGTCTTCGTTGCCTTATGGTGTGCTTCATATTGCGCTACATATTCTCAACTGGAGACAGGTCAGGACTGCAGGCACCCACACTCTCTGCTCACACAGCCATGCACTTGAAACCTGGGCAGTATGTGGTTTGAAGTTGTCCTGCTGGAAAATGCAGGGATGTCCCTGGAAAAGACGGTGCTGGATGGCAGTATATGTTGCTCCAAAATTTGTACATATCTGTCTGCATTCATGGTGTTCTCACAGATGTGCGAGTTACCCATGCCATGGGCACTGACACACCCCTGGCCCATACAGATACTGTCTTTTGGACCTGCCGGTGATAACAGCTTGGATGGTCCTTTTCCTCTTTGGCCCGGAGAACACAATGGCTTAGTTTTTCAAAAACTTCTTGAAATGTGGACTATTCAGACCAAAAAACACAGTTCCACTGTTCTACTTTCCATCTAAGATTAGACCAAGCCCAGAGAAGTCGGTGGTGCTTCTGGACAGTGTTGATGTATGGCTTCTGCTTTGCATAGTAAAGTCTTAACTTACATCTGTGGATGCAGCAGCATGTGGTGTTGACTAACAAAGGTTACTAAAGAAATCCCAAGCCCATGTTCATGATATCCATTACAGATGAATGCCGTTTTTTAAGACAGTGATGTCTGAGGGATCAGAGATCACGCGCATTCAGAAATGGTTTTCGTCTTGCCCTTTACGCACCGAGATTTGAGCAGATTCCTTGAATCTTTTAACTATATTGTGCACTGTAGAGGGTGAAATGCCCAAAATCCTTCCAATTTGTCTTTGGGGAACATTGTTCTCAAAGTGCTGGATTATTTGCTGTAGCATCTCTTCACAAATTGACAAGTCTTGAACGATCCTTGCTCTTGAAGGACTAGGCTGTTTTCGGAGGCTCCTTATACAGTATACAGTACTATGACACAATTGCCTCACCTGTTTAACATCTCCTGTTTCACATTGCCTTGTTATTTCTGCTGGTCAAATTGTTATTAATCTTAAATGGCCCCTGTCTCTTTTTTTTCACCCTTTATCTCCCAATTTGGAATGCCCAATTCCCAATGTGTTTTTAAGTCCTCGTGGTCATGTAGTGATTCGCCTCAGTCCGGGTGGTGGAGGACGAATCCCAGCTGTCTCCGCGTCTGAAACCATCAGCCTGCACATCTTATCATGTGGCTTGTTGAGCGCGTTGCCACAGAGACATAGCGCATGTAGAGGGTTCACGCCATCCACCGCGGCATCCTCGCTCAACTCACCACGCATACACCACATTGTAGCGACCACAAGGAGGTTACCCCATGTGACTCTACCCTCCTTAGCAACCGGGCCAATTTGGTTGCTTAGGAGACCTGGCTGGAGTCACTCAGCACACCCTGGGATTCGAAGATCATGATGGTGCCACGGATGGCCGCCTCGATGTGGAGCGCTTCTATTGTTTTGTTGTTTTTGTTGGTTTGTCCTGTGTTTAGTAACCTTTTTCCAGTCAGTTTTACCAGAGACGAACTGCTGAACATTCAACAGCATATACCAGTTAATCTTTTCCTGGATTTTGAAAATTCGGACGTTTTGTTTGACATTTTAGTCGGAGGCGCGGCTGTGTTGTTTAAACGTGCTATGAGATGCAGGCGAGGGAGACGAGCAGGCGCGCTGGTCAGGCTCCGTTGGCAGGGCTTTCGAACAACGCTGCCGAGCATTCATCTTGCGAATATCCGCTCTCTTCCTAACAAAACGGACGAACTACATCTCCTCACCCGCACAAACAAGGACTTTTCAACCTCTGCTGCTTTGTGCTTGGCTGAGTGAAGCCATTCCGGACAGCGTGTTACATCTGCCGGGCTTCCTGCTGTTCAGAGCGGATCGCATCGCAGAGTTAACGGGGAAAAAGAGAGGCGGTGGAACATGCTTTTACATCAATGAAAGTTGGTGTACAGATGTAACAACGTTAAAGAAGTGCTGTCCTAATTTGGAAGTGCTCCTTATTAACTGTAAGCCTTTCTACTCCCACGGGAGTTTTCCTCGTTTATTCTGGTGAGTGTGTATATCGCGCCAAACGTGTGATTGAATGCCCGGCTTCAACAGCTGGCTGATCAAATCACAGACACAGAACAACAATACCCGGACTCAGTTATTATTATTCTTGGGGATTTTAACATAGCAAACCTCACACGTGAACTGCCCAAATACAAACAGCACATTACATGCCCCACTAGAGACAGGAACATACTGGATCACTGCTACACACAATAAAGGATGCATATCGCTCTGTTCCTAGAGCAGCTTTGGGACTATCTGATCACTGTCTGGTTCATCTTCTTCCAACCTACAGACAGAAATTAAAATCTACTAAGCCTGTAGTAAGGATTGTAGAGAGATGGACCAACGAAGCAGAGCTGGAACTACAAGCCTGCTTTGACTGCACTGATTGGAGTGTTTTTGAGGCTGCAGCCACAAACCTGGATGATCGCACAGATACTGTTACATCATATATCAGTTTCTGTGAGGATATGTGCATTCCTACTAAGACTTATTTAACATTTAACAGTGACAAACCATGATTTACAGTGGAACTCAGGCAGCTTCGTCAGGCCAAAGAGGATGCTAACAGAGTTGGGGATAAAGTCTTGTACAATCAGGCTAGGAACACACTGAATAAGGGAATCAGAGTGGCTAAAAGAAGATACTCTGAGAAGCTGAAAAACAAGTTTTCAGCTAACGACCCTGCATCAGTGTGGAGTGGCATGAAACAACTTATGAATTACAGGACTCCTACCCCCTACCCTGTGGTGGACCAACAACTGGCTGAAGTGTTCTACTGTAGATTTGAAAGGCCCAATCTCACACCCCACACCCACTCTGACCTTCACTTCACACAAACACCAACACCTCCTGCAACCCCCCTCCTCCCCCCTCCTGCTACTCAACCTGCACTTAAGATCTGTGATGATGATGTGAGCCGCATCTTTCAAAAACAAAGGATAAGGAAAGCACAGGGCCCAGATGGCGTTTCACCTGCATGTCTTAGATCCTGTGCTAGCCAGCTGGCCCCCATCTTCACACAGATCTTCAATAGATCACTGGAGCAGTGTGAAGTCCCATGCTGCTTCAAACGTTCCACTATCATCCCCATCCCAAAGAAACCAAAAATCACTGGACTTAATGACTACAGACCTGTCTGTGGTCATGAAGTAATTTGAGAGACTGGTGTTGGCCCACCTGAAGGACATCACTGGACCCTTTCTAGATCCCCTTCAATTTGCTTATCGAGCAAACAGGTCTGTGGATGATGCAGTCAACATGGGATTGCGTCATATCCTGCAACATCTGGACAGTCCAGGGACGTATGCAAGGATCCTTTTTGTGGACTTCAGTTCGGCTTTCAACACCATCATCCCAGCTATTCTCCGGACTAAATTACACCAATTCACTGTTCCCACATCTATCTTTCAGTGGATTACCAGATTTCTGACAGACAGGCAGCAGCTTGTGAGACAGGGGAAATTCACTTCCAGCACCTGTACAATCAGCACTGGTGCCCCCCAGGGATGTGTGCTCTCCCCACTACTCTTCTCCCTCTACACCATCGACTGCATCGCCAAGGACCCCTCTGTCAATCTCCTGAAGTTTGCGGACGACACCACTGTCATCGGCCTCATCTGAGATGATGATGAGTCTGCATACAGAAGGGAGGTTAAACAGTTGGCTGTCTGGTGCAGTCAAAACAACCTTGAGCTGAACATGCTCAAAATGGTGGAAATGATTGTGGACTTTAGGAGGAACCCCCCCAACACTGTTGCCCCTCACCATTCTAAACAGCACTGTGGCAACAGTGGAGTCATTCAGGTTCCTGGGCACTACCATCTCACAGGACCTGAAGTGGGAGACCCACATTGACTCCACTGCGAAAAAGGCCCAGCAGAGGTTGTACTTCCTTCGTCAGTTGAGGAAGTTCAACCTGCCACAGGCGCTGCTGATACAGTTCTACTCAGCGGTCATTGAGTCTGTCCTCTGCACTTCAATAACTGTCTGGTTTGGTTCAGCTACGAAATCAGACATCAGAAGACTACAAAGGACAATTTGGACTGCTGAGAGGATTATTGGTCGCCCCCTGCCCCTCCTTCAAGAACTATACACTTCCAGAGTGAGGAAAAAGGCTGGAAAAATCACTCTTGACACCACTCACCTGCTCACTACCTTTTTGAACTGTTGCCTTCTGGCCGACACTTCAGAGCTCTGAGCACCTGAACTGTCAGGCACAGGAACAGTTTTTTCCCCCTGGCTATCCATCTCATGAACAGTTAAAACTGCCCCTTTGAGCAATAATTAATGTGCAATACACAGATTAGTCTATATATATATTGTCTATTGTGTAATCTATATATACTTTTTTCTTTTCAATATTTATCTATTTTGTATTCAATTTTAATTATTTTTTAAAAGTCTTGTTGCTATTTTTGTATTGTTGTGTACTGGAAGCTCCTGTCACCAAGACAAATTCCTTGTATGTGTAAGCATACTTGGCAATAAAGCTCATTCTGATTCTGATTCTGAACTAGCGAACTCCAGGGGTGGTAGCCAGCATCTTTACCACTGAGCTACCCAGGCCCCTGTTAAATGGCCCCTGTCTCAACTTTTTTGGTGTGTGTTGCAATCATCTGATTTGAAATTACTGTACATTTTCAAAAACAAAACAAAAAATCAAACAAAAAAAAAAATACTATGAAATTCACAAGGTAAAACATCATATAATGTGTAGTTGTAGTGCTTTCAATATAGCAAAGGGTGAATTTAATTTACAAATCACTCTTTTGTTGTTTTTATTAGCATTATTCATACTGTCACAACTTTTCAGAATTGGGGTTGTAGGAAAATATGACAGAAATACAGTATATTACTACTGTAAAGTTATGTAATATTCACTGTAACACTACAACTACTACTACTAATAATAAATCAGTAGTAATTGTATTATACTTAAGCAGTAACATCTGTGATGCTCTGTTATCCAGCACTTTATTTGACAAAATATAACTCAAATGTTGTATTTTGAATTGTGCTGTGAGGTTCTGTATATAAGCACTTCATTTAATAAAAAAATAATACAATATTATGTTGAAAATTAATTGTTATATTTTCATTTGATTAAAGTTTTAATGAATTCATTTATTTAAACACCATTTTGATGATAAAATTGAAATAAACTGTTGATATGGAGTTTAGATATCAGCAAGTTCCAAAAATGAATTATCTGTTAGAGTTGGGGTACTTGAGTTCGGACTCGAGTCCGAGTCACAAGTCAAATTTTAATGGACTTGGACTTGTCACGGACTCGGATACATTTTTACTCAGACTTGAGTTGGACTCGAGCCTTTGGGACTCTGGATATTTTTCCAGCCGAGTCCATGGCATTTGAATTGTGATGCAATGAACAAAATAAATAAATAAAAATAATGAAACAGAAATCAATGGACACTCTGTCTGCAAGCAGCTGTAGCACCCCCTGATGTCATAGACATAGCCAGAGTTTGTTTCACCGTTTTGAGCAAACACACCTGCAGAGCGGCACACTCAGTCAACCAATACGCTTGAATGTTACTACAGAGTTACTACCGAGGTGGCTGGCACGACGAACACAAAAAGACGGGTATGTAGCCAATGTACTAGAAACTACAAGGCAGTTTCACACGGCACGGGACCTGACAACTGGTAAAATCGCACACGCGTTTGTGCAGCCAAGACGGTGCTCGTATCGTCGTGGTAAAGAACTTCATTAAGTCAAGTCACCCACATCATGTCTCTCACAGTTTACTAACACAACATATAACATATAACAGTATTATTAATATTGGGCTATTAAGTCTTTTTAGGCGTAATGTATCCACACATGCTGGCATCTGTAGTCTCTTGTGGTCCATGCAGTGTTGTCAACTTAAACTGATCCTTGATGAATTAACTGCAACTTTTTAAATAGTCGGGGAAAAAACTGTTATTGCTAAAGCAGACAGCAACTCTGAAAAACAGATAAACAGCACCTATTTATTGTTTTCTATTTTAAAAGCATTGACGAGCTGCTTAAAATATGTTCTTTTACAGTTTTTTCCACAGTAAAATGCACAATGAAATATGAAGTTATTTAGGGCAGTGAAATTATTTGTTTATAATTTAATTATAGATTGGGTGACCAGAAGTCCCGGTTTATTACACAGGACAGTCCTGGTTTTTGATAGGGTCACTGATTTTTTTCTTCTTAAATTAAATCTCCTTGTTGTCCTTCTCGCTATTGTCTCTGGTATTGTTTGCAGAGAAGAAAATCAATTTTGTTGCGTCGCACGTTGATTTGATGATACATTCATTCTAGTCTTCAGCAAATCAGCTGAAATTTATCTGGTTACCATGGCGATGACTTTTGCACTTAGCGCTTGCGCTCTGTGTCATCCTGTCAGTCAGCGTAAATGCCCAGAATAATGCAAAATGCGAGCTGAAAGAAGCTGATCCACGTATTCTGAATGTTCATTTTCCCCACGAGCACGGAGGTACTGTAAATCAGACAACATGATCACATGGGAGGTCGGCATGTTATTTCCGATAGTTCTGATACACTAGGATTGGCAACATTATGCTGACTCATGTCCTCACAGACATGTCTGCAACGGCTCCAGCTCAACTGCTTTCCCCTGTGGTGCACCCAGAAGCGGGTTGCATCGGGATGTGCGTCACATCAGCGGGGAACACTGTGGATTGAATCCTGTAATCGCAATCGCCCGCTGCATTTTTACATCTAACATTACATTTTTCATACACTAATGGTTAAGGTTAGGTATAGGTTTGAGTTGTACACATTATAAAACAGTCATTCCTTATATGTGCCTGTACAGCAGAAAACAACTCACTTCGTGGACATTACACCCAGAAAATGACGCTCACACGTGACCATACGCCCAAGAACACTTACCGCTTTGGCCACATGGGGCAGTGTTCCGAATTTTGGTAAGTATACGCCGATTTTAGATAAAGAAAAGTCGACCTACTCTTTCCGATCTCACTGTGAGATCAGTCTGAATCAGACAAGTGTCACATTCAGACATCTACACTGCACTTTTTACATGGTACAAGCGCTTAAAGGAATATTTCGGGTTCAATACAAGTTAAGCTCAGTCGAAACATTTGTGGCATAATGTTGATTAACACACACAAAAAAAAAAAGTTCAAAGTTAAAATAGTGTAAAGTTATAGCCAGTTTTACAACTTCTTCGCCATGATGATGTAATGTCAACAAAACCTAAAACAACTGTAAAAATGACTATTTAAACAACTTTACAGCTCAAATAATACACGAGTTTTAACAGAATTAATGCAAGTGCTTTTAGAAAATAACAAGCTTCACATTTCTTTATTTAAACCCTCCAAAGATGGCCATATTTACTTCCATTATAAGTGCCGCACTGTAACTTCGTTTTTTGCTTTTTTTTAAAGAAAAGGAGGGACGAGTCGAAAATATTTTTTTGTGATAATCAATATTATGCCACACATGCTGTTGTTTGAGCTTAACCCGTATTGAACCCAGAACATTCCTTTAAATGTTGAGATGTGGGGATTATATATTGAATTTTAGGTTCCTGTGTTGTGAATTTTGTGTTAAAATTTGTTCCTGACATGACAAGTCTACTCATAATTACACATGCAATATGAAATTATATGGATACAATAGGCTACATGGAATTTGTAAATTAAAAAAGCTAAAATGTGGTTAAATAGTGAAAAAAAATATATAAAATGAAATATACATTTTCACAAACTATATATTGCAGAAGTTTGCATACCCCTTTTGTTTTAGGCCTATACGTTTTCACACCCCTTTCAGAATGTATGCAAATATAAGAGATAAAAGATTATATATTTGATGTAGTACTTCCCTTCAAAAGCTACATTACACAAAATGTACTGTAATTTACGCAAATCATCCTGTTCAAAAGTTTGCATCCCCTTGGTTCTTGGTTCTTGTGTTGCATTCTTGAGCATCAGTGAATGTTTGCACCTTTTGTGCCCATCAGTTGTCATAAGTGTCAAAAGCTGGATGTCTATATCATTTATCCACTGTTGGGAAGAACTCAAATGTGCAGAAGATGCTGAGAAACCAAAGAATGTACAGTATTTTTCTTCAGAAAATTGGGCAGCTTCACAGCTCAGGACAAAGCAGGGACTCATGAAGAATTATTACACAAACAGTCATTAATCATAGAGAAAGCAACACACCATATTAAAGAGTTTGCTCTTGTGCCAGTAGCTCTAAAGCTCACGTGCAGTCCGTCTCACAGGAGAACAGCGGTCGTATCCTGTTCACTTAATAACACATCAGATTTCGGTTTGTTTCTCACCAAACCTTATTGTATTCCTTCAGAAGAAGACATGAGTCACATACAACAATTTGTTAGACTTCTGAATTATACTTTTGTGTCCTTTTGAAGAAGTGGTCACCATAAACTGCCATTGTGTGACATCACAATTTCTCCCTTTGTGTTAAGAAAAATAATGAAAATCATATGGAGTTATAACAACACAGAGGTGAGTAAACAATGACTGAATTTTCATTTTTGGGTGAACTAATGAACGAATGAAGAGAATGTAAACTTTTAAATTCAGTTGTTTTGTCTTGTGGAATATATGTGAGTATCTGTTGTCAAATAGCTTCTTCAAGGTAGTACTAAATACATTTTTTAAACGATAACACACAGACGCATCAGGGTTTTAGTTGCACAAGCAGTGCGCAGAACTGCCTCACGTTTTCCACAAATTCACCATCATGTCCGTGTTAAATGGCTCTAATATTAGCAGTGGGCTTTACCAGTGTTTTCAAGTCGTGAGATGTAACTTCTCAGCGAGTGCTAATTACTAGTGTTGACTCATTATTTTCCCAAACCAGTCATCAGATAGAGACAAAAAAGAAATCTCAGTATATATTATTTCTTTAGATAGGGATCATTTTAGATAATACTAAACTAAACTGAAAGGACAAACTGAAAATGATGTAGAACTAAAAACTAAATTAAACTTTGAAACAATAATAACTCTGGTTTTAATGACTAACACAGCTTTCACTTTCTTTAGTTTATGTTTGAGGGGAAAAAGCAACAAATAACTGAAATGTCAACAGAACGCAATAAGAAGTGTGTTGAAGGACAGTTTTGTCTTCATACACCTAAAGCATATGCTTTCATTCTGAAACCACTTTGAAGTTTGTTCAGCAGGAAACTAATCATAAAATATAGAGGTGTTTTTGTTGTGCATGTTAAAATAAGCTTAAAATATAAATTCAGATTCATGAACAGATTCATTCGGCCCCTTTTGGACTCGGACTCGACTAAGGTGGACTCGAACACAACACTAGTATCCATACTCGTACTCGTTCTCAAAAATAAAATTTTAAAAAATTGTATCGGGACATCCCTACTTTGGGCATTTTGTTATATGAAGGTCACATTAACCATGATTTGGAAACTTTATACCAGGCCCTCATAATTGATTTTTGGTACTTTTAAAATGTCTTTTATGTTCGTATTGTCCCAGACCCAGACATTCATTGTTAAAAATCCATAAAAAAAATCCTATATCCTGACTAAAGGGTGAATGCCTGATGAAGGTCGAGTGACCAAAATGTTGCAATAAAAGTCTTGTGAATTTCTTTGCAAGCAAAGGTAGTGTGTGGGATTTTTTTCCTTTTTTTTTTTTTTTTACTGTACTAAAACAAATCCTATAAAAATCCACTATAAAATACAAATTATTACATGTTTAAAACTATGACAATCTAAACAAAGAGTGAAATAAACAAAAATAATTTATAGTAGTTTAAATAGTGTGAAAATTATATCTATTAATCCCCCCCCCCCAAATAAAAATAAATAATAATGTATTTATTTTTTTTTTAAGTCGATAAAAGTGTCAATGAAGAGCATAATTGAGATGAAATATGAGACAAATTATTTTTGAAGGAAGCAAGGTAAATTAAATATCACTTGTGAACAGAATATTTTTATTAGGCGTCATCTCAAATAAATCTGTAATTTTGCCAACTTCTGCAAAAAGAGTGAAAATATAATTTAATTGTGTTTATTTAGGATATTTAAAAATTAGCTATAAAATTTGCCTTAGCAAAACAAAGGAGTCTGACGTTTTGTTTCAAAAACGTTAAAAATCACATCAGAAATGCTAAAAATGTTATTTCAATCACTGTCATTTACACCACAGACTTCTATTAAATAATGTACAGAATTTGAGATGTGATGGAAATTATGGTGAGAATTTTCACGACTCTGCATGACAAAATGTATATAAAATAAACTGTTACAACGTTAGTTGACAAATGAAAAACAATAGTGAGAGTAAATAAGCTTTATGAATTTATGACTTTGCATCCTCTAGCAAATTTACTCAATTTATAGTCTTGTGCCCATTTAATCTATGTGAAACCAGACACTTGTTTGCTGACAGATCTCGGTTGAAGGAGTGGTATTCTGGTGAACAAATGTAATTTAGAGAACATCACTAATTTGAGTAAACAATACTGTAAGCACATTCTGAGATAACCCAGAAGAATTGCTTGCATTATTATCAGTTAGAGTTCAATCAAATAACGCAGTATCGAAGGAGGGCAGTCGACATACTGCTGCTAAACGCACAATATAAGACAAGAGGAGCTGCATGTGAGACAAACAACTGGAGGCCACACTCATACTAAATAGTGTTTCAGCAACAAGCCAACCTTTGCAGCAATGGAGACAGCGTTGTACTGTCAGAAAAACACATCCCAAGGGCACTAGCGGAGCGTTGCCATGGATACAGTAGAACGAGCTGATGGAAAGTGAGGTATATGACCGCAACAAATGATGCCTCAGTCATTCTACCGTTACTAAGACCACACACACCTTCTTTATGGTTTTCATTGTCATAGTCCAGATGCCACCGCTGGCTTGAAAAGTCTGAATCTTACAGAAGGCCAAGAAGTACGCTAAATTAGTTTAGTCGTTTTGAAAGCAATCAATTTCTTCCTTGCGTCTACATTCATCTGATTCTGCCATCTAGAACAAAAACCTGATCTCTTTTTTTTTTTTTTTACCTATTTCTACCATTAAAATTGATCCAATATTAATATATATTTTCATTATTTTATTTATACATTTTATAAAAACAATAAATAAATAAAAATAATATGTATTTATTAATATTAATATTTCATTTTTATTTTTTAGAAATAAAATAAAATGTCAAATGAATCGATAAAATACATAAAATAGTAAATAATTAATATTTGTTTATAAATATTACGATTTTAAATGAATTAATTTATTTAATAAAAAACAAAAATAGCAAATACATTAATTTATTTATAAATATGAATATTTTATTATTATTTGTTATTTTATTAATAGTTACATTCTAAATTGCGTTATGTATCATTCATTTTTGTTTTTTAAATTGGCCTTTTTGGCACTAATAACAGACCAGATGTCAACATGACCTGGACTCGAGCCTGGGTCTCAATGTATCAAAGCACCCAGACTGACCACAAGGCCACTATTTATTCATTATTATTATTTTTTTTATTTAATTTAGTTTCGCTTACCCATTATTTGTACAATTTTACATGCAATACATTTATATAAAAAAGAATTGTTATCCAGAACTCTGTGGCTCCAATTATTAAAGGTGATTTGTGTATTTTTTCTTTGATAAAAAAACAGAAGTCAGCCATTCATAAGTTGATTCCCCTGAAATATATAGTGGCACAAAACATTGCTCTGTCTGTTTGTGCATCCTCACCAAGCCTGTTCATTCCCTTGTATCTATGTTTGTCCATTCACCAAAATTGCATTTAGCAGTGCTCATTTTTAACAGGATACTGCCTTATTACTTTTGTTTTGACCTCAAAATGGAAATAGAAAAAAACCTGTGTGGTTTGCACTCACAGGTTACGCTGACACTTTTTCGTATTGCGCTGGAAAAAAATCCATAAATTCTGTAATGTTCATAAAAGAGGCTGCATACTTTCTAATCTCTCTATTCCACTTGAACAGATACTCTGTCAGGGGCTGCTGAATGTTCTTATACATCATATATGCTGTGTAAAGAGACCCCAGCTGCTGCAGGCAGTTTATTTTAAAAAGCACAATCCATTTGACCCTGAGCTAAACATTTACCTATTCATTCTCACAGATATGTAAAATACACCAAGGGTGTATCACAAATCTTCCTACACTTATTATAATCTTTCTTTTTTTATACTGGTATTGCCTTGTTTTTTAGGATGCTTTGCAATCTTACTAACGGGCTAGAAAAAGCAGCATTGTGGACCAGATCTTGTCCCATTTAATCAAAGGTCTGGTTACGTGAGAATAGGTCTTTTTTTTTTTTTTTTTCCCCAATTTGGAATGCCCAATTCCCAATGTGCTTTTAAGTCCTCGTGGTCGCGTAGTGATTCGCCTCAGTCTGGGTGGCGGAGGACAAATCCCAGTCCGTCTGAGACCGGCAACCCGCGCATCTTATCACGTGGCTTGATTTTGCGCGTTGCCACGGTGGCTTCACGCCATCCACCTCGGCAACCACGCTCAACTCACCACATGCCCCACCGAGAACGAACCACATTATAGCGACCACGAGGAGGTTACCCCGTGTGACTTTACCCTCCCTAGCAACCGGGCCAATTTGGTTGCTTAGGAGACCTGGCTGGAGTCACTCAGCACGCCCTGGTATTCGAACTAGCGAACTCCAGGGGTGGTAGCCAGCGTATTTTACCACTGAGCTACCCAGGCTGCCGAGAATAGGTCTTCTATGGGTTTGGTAACCTGCTGAGATTGAGTTTGGAATCCCATCATGGTCTTAGACTCGTGATCTTAGATCATTGTTGTCCGTCCTTTCTATGGCCTGATCATATAGACTCCCTGTAACACAGAGACACGCACAGTCTTTGACCAGGTAATTGAGCCCTTATTCCGGTCTTCATATATGATGGATGGAGGCTTTTAGCTTTTGGTATTCTGCCACGAGTAGATGCAATCTTAGATCAGAGAGCAAACTGGCAAACCTCAAATGAATGGCTTGCAATATTGTGTTGCATCATTCCAAAACCTCCCAAATCATGTTACACACCACAAACACACACATTATCCTTTTCCAAGATATCATATTTTGTGCTGTTTGTTAAGGTAAGCATCACTATTACTATTGTTCATACTTGGAGTAAGTGATTTGAACAAACTTTAAGCCCTAAATATGCCAAATTTGCTTTATAACATCATGCATCATTTGTTCAACAGATCATTTGTTTATATTTCAGGAAATATAACAATCTAGTTGTCTTTACTTTTAATCAAACATGGAAGTGCAAGCTAGCTTTGTGCATGCAAAAGCATTAATTGTGCTAAAAATGTCTGAATATCATTTTGAATTCATTGTTTTGTTAGAAATAGTTTGCCATTGTGCTTAATCTATGCACTGTCTACATAGTCTGTTTTAGGAATAAATAGGCTAATACATCTAGTCTTATAACTACGAGAGCATTGTTGATAAATGTACATACATTTCTCCATTTCCTTCAGTTATAATTTTCGTTAGTTTTTGGTGAAGGACAATGCCGTTCAGGTGTGAAATTGAGGCATGCACGTATTAAAATGGCTTTGCAAATGCCTTTATTTTGTTTATTTTGCAACTTGTCAAATGGCATTTATTTATAGATTTTGTTGTTTTACTTTTGTAGAACCAGACTTTCAAACTTAAAATATGGAAATCCATTACATACAATTTTACTATGATCATTTAAACTCGCTCTCTCTCTCCTCTTCAGAAAAAAAACCTTAAAGTGCTCAATAGTGCAATATTATGCTCAAAGAAAAGTGTGATACAGCCACTCCATGTCTATTCATGATGCTGCATGTGCTGTTTAGTGCCAAGTCTGCGAGCAAGCCTTTTCAGCGATGAACTTTAGTAAAATCCCAATAGATCTTCGCATCAATCGCACGCGGAGGGGACATGCAAGCAAAACCAAGTGAGAGAGGAAAATTATTGTTCTTTGTGTTATTTGTAAAATGCTGAAATCCCTCAAACCCCTGTATGTGAATGTTGCTCTGGCAGTAATAATTTATCAGTGTCATGCAGCCTGTTAAATAAATGGATGCCAAATAAACCATTGACGAGCTCACATCATGACCATGAGCGTGTAAACAGGTTGATAATGTTCTGAGAATAAAACAAATGTGTCCACTTTGTGGCCAACATTAAAATAAGCCTTTAGAATCTATAATTTCTGAATATTTTATTTGACTATTAAACCAGACTCCTGATGAAGAGTGCTAAATTGAATACTAAATTACCACTGCATTGAAGTATGGTAAAATAAACAATTAATAATTATACTCAGTCTTAATTCAGTTTTACTAACACATGATAGAAATGTAGCAGCAAAACTTCAAGCAATCGCAGAATGCTCCCATCAGTATACACTTCAGAAAATTGTGCATCATTCATTGAGTGCATGAGTGCACTACTACTTCTGGGATTAAAAGATACAACTATGCAGAACTTTTTATCTTCTCTCTTTCATGTTCTACTTAACGGCTGATGTGGCCCCTGTACCAAAATAACTGCACACCTCTGCTCAATGAATATGTAAGACTAATACTGTAAATTGGCAAGCAGATTTCTTGAATCCCATGAAACACACAATTGCTGCATCAAAACGTATAAACTTGTATGATTGTGCAAATCAGTATGTCCTAATCTGCCGGTGCAGCATTTTGCTGTCATTTTCAGCGACAGATCATGTGAAAAAAACAATAAATGTTCTGTACATAAAAAAACTTTCATTTACATTGTTTTAGTAGCATTTAAACATGATTTAATATATTTAAAAAATCTGTAATTACGATACATCTCCACTTTATACAGAGCACCCCCACTATTTTCAGAAGCACCCTCAGTGATTTTGATCTGGAACCGGGCCTGATGTACATATGTTTGCATGTCTGCAACAATGAACAAGGAGGAAATATATACATTATATATATATTTTTTTAGCAGAAAAACAAACTTTTCGCTCACACTTTATACAACCCCAATTCCAAAAAAGTTGGGACAGTATGGAAAATGCTAATAAAACAAAAATTAGTGATTTATAAATTATATTCACCCTTTGCTATATTGAAAGCACTACAACTACACATTATATGATGTTTTACCTTGTGAATTTTATTGTTTTTTTAATGTACAGTAATTTCAAATCAGATGATTGCAACACGCTCCAAATAAGTTGGGACAGTGGAGTGTTTACCACTGTGAAACATCACCATTTCTTCTAATAACACTTATTAAGCATTTGTGCACTGAAGACACAAGTTTAAGTTTAAAAAGTGGAATTTTCTCCCATTCATCCATTATGTAGGTCTTCAGCTGCACAATTGTACGAGGTCTTCATTGCCGTATGGTGTGCTTCATAATGCACCACACATTCTCAATTGGAGATGGTCAGGACTGCAGGCAGGCCAGTCTAGCACCCATGTACTCTGCTTATTCGGCCAGTATGTGGTTTGAAGTTGTCCTGCTGAAAATTCCGGGATGTCCCTGGAAAAGACGGTGCTGGATGGCAGTATATGTTGCTCTAAAATTTTTACATATCTGTCTGCATTAATGGTGCCCTCACAGATGTGCGAGTTACCCATGCCATGGGCACTGACACACCCCTGGCCCATACAGACACTGAATATTGGACTTGACGCTGATAACAGCTTGGATGGTCCTTTTCCTCTTTGGCCTGGAGAACACGACGGCTGTGTTTTTCAAAAACTACATTAAATATGGACTCATCGGACCAAAAAACACAGTTCCACTGTTCTACTTTCCATCTAAGATGAGACCGAGCCCCGAGAAGTCGCCGGCGCTTCTGGACAGTGTTGATGTATGGCTTCTCCTTTACATAGTAAAGTCTTAACTTGCATCTGTGGATGCAGCAGCGAGTGGTGTTGACTAACAAAGGTTACCAAAGTAATCCCAAGCCCATGTTCATGATATCCATTACAGATGAATGATGTTTTTTAAGACAGTGACGTCTGAGGGATCAGAGATAACACGCATTCAGAAGTTGTTTTCATCTTGACCTTTACGCACCGAGATTTGACCCGATTCCTTGAATCTTTTAACTATATTGTGCACTGTAGAGGGTGAAATGCCCAAAATCCTTCCAATTTGTCTTTGGGGAACATTGTTCTCAAAGTGCTGGATTATTTGCTGAAGCATCTGTTGGCAAATTTACAAGTCTCTAATGATCTCTTGAAGGACTAGGCTGTTTTTGGAGGCTCCTTATACAGTATACAGTACTATGATTGCCTCATCTGTTTAACATCTCCTGTTTCACATCGCCTTGTTATTCCAACTCATCAAATTGTTATTAGTCTTAAATTGCCCCGTCTCAACTTTTTTGAAATGTGTTGCAATCATCTGATGTGAAATTACTGTACATAAAAAACAAAAAACAAAGACATTCACAAGGTAAAACATCATATAATGTGTAGTTGTAGTGCTTTCAATATAGCAAAGGGTGAATATAATTTACAAATCACTCCTTTTTGTTTTTATTACCATTTTTCCTACTGTCCCAACTTTTTTGGAATTGGGGTTGTATTAGGTGTCTTTAACTACTATGTACTAACATTAAATACATACAAGACTATATATTTACTGTGTAACTCCATGTTGTTCTGCAAAGTTCCCACAATTGCCGCTACTGAGGTTGAGGTACGGGTAGGTTTAAGAGTAAGAGTAGGGTTAGGATGAGTGGTTAGAGTTAGGTTTTGGGGTAAGAGTTGGGTTAGGGGTAAAGTTAACAGTGTAACTACATATGTAATTAAATGGAAGTACTTTAAATGTAATTACAATGCAGCAACATGTATGTACATAATAAGTACATAGTATCAAATAGTTAAGTACATAGTAGTTAAGGCCACCTAATATAAAGTGGGTCCAACTTTTCTATGAGGTGTATTTTAGAAAGTAAATTACAAGTAATTATGAATGTTTTTTTTTTTTTTTTTTAATTAAATCAGTAATCAGTAAAGTAATATGATTCTTAGAGAAGTAATTAGTCATTTGTAGTGGCTTATTATCTTTTTTTTATTTTTATTTTTATTTAACTTACCCCCAATCAAGCTGTAATTGTGAAATGATGCAAAATGTGTGAACATTTTCTATATTTAGGATATATACAAATACATCAAATGTTTAATCCAAAAAAAGTAAAAAAAAAAAAAATGTATATATATATGAGGGGTAAATGTAGGTGAAATGACATTAGTTCAAAACTGTTCTGAGAGAAAAAAAAGACCAATATGACAGAATTCTTCTGTATTATTTGTTGGTTATTGGTAGTGGTTACATTTAATAAACTAGTGAGGTTGTGAAAATAGTTTAATAATTTTTATTGAGTTTTTTTTTTTTTTTTTTTCACAGGGCCAATCTCCTGAAACCACCAAACTAGAATCTTTACTAGGAAGAACCTCATCTTAACAAGAGTGTACATCTGAACATGTCAATCGCTCGCACAGAGAAAATAACACACATTCAAGCTTCAAACTGAAAATTGATCTCGCTTAAAGGGTTGCAGGTCAGAGAAGATCACAGGACCTGAATGAAGCCAGCAGATGCTTATTGTGTTTCACAGACAATGATGCTTTAATGAGGGGACACAAAAACCCTAAGAAACATTATATACCTCAATAGCACTTGCTCACAATGCATTGCAGAATTTATGGAGCACTCACAGAGATAAAATCTCGGCATGCCTCCATAAACGGTAAATATTGACCCAAGGTACAGACTTCACATTCTATTGAAGCCATTTTGCTTGTCTCTGTCACTACATTTTTCCACTCTCCAACTAAAGGAGAAATAAGTGCATGCCAATAGGGCTTTGCTTGAACTTGTATTGAAAACATGTTTGGAGAGGATAAATAGTAGATTGTGGAAATCTAGACATTTTCTGAAGAAAATGAGAACGGTGCTTGCCAGTGCCAAAGTCATCACCACGATCCTAGGGTAATCTGGGTGGTTGTCAGGGCGTTGTTATAAGGTTGATAAAGTCTTCTGAGTGTTTTTAGCTGGTTATTAGGTGGTTGCTAGGATGTTCTGCATGGTTGCAAGTTGGTTGCTTTTTTTTTTTTACCAGTTTTATTGTCTGCAGGGCAGAAATCATAACTCTGATTACTTAGACAAGTGATAGCAGACTTCTCAGCAAGCTGCATGATTAGAGGTACATCATTCAAGTCTGTAGCACCAATGATATGGGACAAGTTAAACAGAAGTTTAATACCTAAGGTTAGGGGTTTGTTCAAATGCCTAACTCTAAGCATAAGCAACAGTGATATGAAAAATAAATAAATGAGTGATGCACTCAACATGGTCTCATAGAATCACATTATTATACCAAAATTTTTACAACATGATTTTTGCATGGTTCGTTGTATGGATGAAATGAACAGTAGAGGTGCAACAACAACAATGACTTTTACTCCCTTTCACACAAATCATGAGTAAAATGACAAATTATCAGTGCATAAACACTTACTTTTCACCTTGTTCCTCATATAATGCTGTCTTATAATATCTGAACACTTATACTACCATGCATGACTTACATGTAACAATGTTCGAGTGTGGTCGACACATGAGCTGAATGTGTCATAGAAGCACCACAAAATTACATAGTTGCTTCAGCAATTGTGTTTTGCTTCTCACATTTGCTTTTATGACACATTCGGTTAGATTTAGGTTTAAGGTTTAGGGTAGGGACGTCGGTTTTGCTGATTTAAAACTTGATAGAGCATTAACCTTAAAAACCTCATCTGGTTGGGAGAAAATGTAACTTGCTTTTAGCGCCACACAGTGGACATTTCACCTCGGAACTGCCGTAATATGTGTAATAAACGATGTAATATCATGTTGGAAAAATGTTGCCACGTCACATTAATTTTTTATGAGATCATGCTGGATGCACCGCATAACATATTTTTAACTCAAAGCAGAGGGGCGAATTCACTAAACAGTTGCACCACTTTTGCGTGTGGTTTAAAAAAAAATCAAAAACCTGCATCCTATTCACTAACCACCCGCAATCCCAGTCGCAATCAGCACTGAAATGGTGGAAATTTGCACCCTTGTGCAAATAATGGTAGATACTAATTGCACCCTGGTGCAAACAGTGTCAGATACTATTTATTAAGAGTCCCACAGACACACTACATTAACCCCTTCCCCTAAACCTAACCTTATCCTTAGAAAAAATAACCTTGGTTTTACTAGAGTAACCATAGTTTCATTATGGTATTTTGTTGTAAATTTACAGTAACCACAAAATTAACCATGATTATATTACCACCATGTTACAGGCCCCCTATTTTAAGTAGTATTAAATGAAATATAAAGAGTGGAAATAGGAAATCGTATGGGAAAAAGAGTGGGACAAAAGGCGAACTGTGGTCGCTAGGACAACAGTAAACATTCACACCATCTTTACATCCCACGCAACAGCAGCGACACCTGTTGACTAGTTTGTCGTATATTTCTTGATTTCACCAGACTATTGGGGTGCAAATAGCTGCACTGTGTGGCAGATGCTATTTACGCTGGAGTGCAAATAGACACTCCGATTCTATATTGCGCTTCATTCTCAAAAAATGCCTAGCGCAACTTACATCATGCTGGTACTGGCAATTGAAGCAGGCGGGAAAAAATTATTTTATTTAAAAGAGATGTTTGTGTACATTTACTATTGATCACATAAGCATTAATTAATCAAATAATGATCAACTGCTGGAGAACAGCATTATAACCTGGCATATATCCAGATGCACGGTGTAGTCAAGCGCACTTCCGGCATGTTTAAGAGATGATTCAGGTGTCTGGATCATAGTAATGCTGTACAGTCCTGGCAGGGTGTCCTCTGCTATATAGCGCCCAGAATCGGGTCGAAGATCATCACTGCACATGCAAATTGCGTTCAGCATCAATTTGATGGGTGCCCTTTTACGCTGTTGCCTGATCTGCATAATTCCTTTAGTGAATTGGGTAATAAAGCAGCATGCACATGCAAAAAAAAAAAATGGTGCGTTTACTGGGCTCAATTCATTCTTAGTGAACGCTCATGGCATGAGATGCTGAAAAACAAAAACACGCAAAGATGCACAAGTACATATAGCAATTAAAAAATAACCTAGCCAGCCCTATTGCCAACAATCACTGTGCTCTTATCACCTGATATCACCAGCTCGCTTTGAAAATTAAAGACTTTCAGTTGTCTTGTCACTGAAGGTCACAGATAGCGTAAACGCTGCAGAAAAATTCTAATTAGACAATATGTTTTGGGACAGAAGACAGAGTTCCTGTTCTCTCAAGGTAATTACAAAAACCTAATGCAATGTCACTCAACTGATGAAACTTTCTATTAACATTTGATCTGTCATGGCTTCCCAGTCAACAACTGTTTGTACAAACACATTAGCATGACAGACTGTGCATTTGTCAAGGAGAGTGAGTGTTTCAGGAGAGGAGGGTTATCAGAGCAGATGAGGAGGCAGGAGGACATGACGAATGAGACTCTGTGAAGTTCTGAGGGTGGATTCTGACAGGAACACGTGAGTGATGGAAATGTGGACGGCAGATGTGAGCGAAATATTTCCTTCAGCAAATGCTCTCAGACAGGAAAATGTGGACTGACTCTGTGGACCCCATATTAAAGGAATGTTTGGGTCTCAATACAAGTTACGCTCAATTGACAGCATTTGTGGCATAATGATGATTATACCAAGGGTCTGTTGAATGCTTGATTCTGATTGGCTGGCAGACGTTCTAAGGTGTGCAATTATTTTTCAGTAAACACACGGCTATGAAGTAGAGCCAGGTCTTGACCGAATAACGGTTCCATATCACTTTGCCAAATTATTTCAGTTATTTCAAAGAGCTGTACAGGCTACCACAGCAAAATAAGCAACAAACAATGCCTATAATTTCGTAAATTTATTTCAATTTATGTTCAAAAGCACCCTAACGCTCCCTCTCTCTCAATCTTACACACACTTACACACATAGAGACTCGAGTGCGACTAACAAACAGAGCCTTTGTGTGAATGCACCCCTGCGACTTGATCAATAAAACAGTTTCTCTATTATATGAAATAACATTTACTGTCTGTTGAAAGCACCCTTGCGCTCTCCTTCTTCGCTCTCACACACAGACACACACGCAAGCAACAAACAGAGCCTTCATGTCAGTGCACCCCTGTGACTCACTGGGGTTGTAAACAGTTGTTTAGCAATGTAAAAGCTATATATAAGAATGCAGACACTCTCTGCTGCTGAGAAGTATACTTAAACTTACATCTTGGCAATTTGTGCGATGTAACTGCTCACAAGAGTTGCAACAAACACAGGTAATCCCACAAGTGATCTCTCTCAGTTTCTCTCATTCTCTCGCTCACATAGACACACACAGACAAACATGCACACACTCAAATGCACACACGCAAAGCAGCACAAGCCTCCCTCACTAGTTCTAAAGTGACGTTTGCAAACTAGTAACAGAGGCTTGGGCTGTATCAAAGGAAGACTGTCTGTAGTTAACCTACCCACTTTGTGTTCTTGTTTGAGTTTGTACGATCTCTGTATTGTTTTCCCTATTGGTTTTCGTTATTCATGGTTACTTGATTTCATCATTTTGCCTGTTAGCATGATACTGGGGAAAGAGGACAGGTAAGAAGGTAACGTGACGAACATTGAGCACGCGTAGATATTTTTACGATTGTATAAACACATTAGGTTAGGAGTGAGTGCCACCCTCTGAATGTTTTGGCTAGGAAGAGTAGTTTAATTTGGGCGTCTTGGATGCTGAAGATCTTTTCTCTTGTCTCTTTTGTTTCTAGTCAGTTTAGAGGTTTACAAATAGTTAGAGTGGATTTTGTTTTGCTTATTTTATTTATTTGGCACCACTCGTGTCCGTTTTTCCCCCTTCCTGTGTCCTGGTATTATCAGGTATTGTAACTATTGTTTATATATATTTTTTTTTTCATTCCACTTACCACTTGCTCACCTTGCACATAGCACTTGTAGAATAAATCACTTACGTAAACACCATATTTCCCTTGTTCGTGTCATTTGTTATCCAGCACATCAATTATTTTTTAATGTCATTTAATGCTACTCCCCAACACCCCTAGACGAGCTTGGGGTTGTAACATTAATTGGGGGCTCGTCCGGGATATATTATTTATACCCATCCTGAGACATTAAAAATGTTTTTTGTGCAGGTAACAAATTGATTTTTTTGTGCAGGCTTAGTTGTATTGTGTTTTCTTGGTTGCAGGGATTAGTGTTGATCTGGTGCTCAGAGTTGCTTGTGGTGTGCTTAGGGTGGTAAGCATAGCTTTATTTGATTTGCAGGGATTTATTAATAATCCAACGTTAGAGGAATTCGATAAATGCAGAAAAGATGATTTGTTGTTAATTGCTGATCATTATCAGACTCCTATTTCAAGGCAAGCTCTTAAAAAGACTATTAAGAGTGTTATTATGGAAAGGTTGGTGGAGCAAAATGTGTTTGAAGTGTCTGACACCGGCGGAGGTGAGATAGGCCCGCTTGGTACTGGCATGCATCTTTCTGGCGTTGGTACACCTGTCGAAGTGGAACATAAGACAAGTGCCGAGGCTGAGGCAGAGTCCAAAGCAAGACCCTTCGATCCTTTTTCTCTTGCCTCTACTGAGTCTAAAGATGGGGCATGATTGAAAGTTCGCAAAGCCCGTATTCAGATGGAGGCACAAGAAAAGGCATTAGCACGTCAGGCCGAGTTGGATCTATGTCTTGAAATTCACAGGTTAGAAATAGAGGCTGAAAAGCACATCAAGTTGCAACAGCTCGAGCCTGAGGCAATGAAAGTTGCCAGCTCAGCTGGGCAGCCAAGTCCCATGTGTGTCTCTAATGTTGCTCTGGTGGTTGAGCCACCATATGCCGCCTTTGACGTCAGCAAGCATATCACTTTAGTGCCTCAATTCAGGGAAAGGGAGGTTGACACATATTTCAGCATAACCTTTTTAATAAGCAGAATAATTGACTCCGTTCCGTTGCATTATTGAAAAATAATACACACTCCGCTGCACATTGTGACCGCATTACCACCTCAGGTGTGCATTATTTTTCAATAATTCAATGGTCCGTCTTCAATTATTTCTTACATAATAACTTTCTGAGTGAATAATAACTTATTAGTGAATAATAACTTTTTAAATTTCAGTTTTTCCGCACAAAAAGCTATCATATGACTTTAAAAGAAAATAGCAAAGAGTCAAATGGACGGACTACATTTATGACGCTTTTAACGTGTTTTATTTTATTTTTATTTTTTTTATCATTATGCATGATTGTTGTATGAAAGAACTACATAAGGATTCAACAAAAATCTCTATTTTTTTGTTCCATGGCAAAAACTACAGAATACAGGTTTGGAATGGCATGCGGGTGAGTAAATAATGATGGATATTTTTTATTTTATTTTTGTGAAATGTCCCTTAAACATAAGGTGCATGATGTTCTCTGGGTGGAAAGTGATTTTGACTTAGAAAGTCTGAATCCGTCGTTTCTCTTTAGAAGTCTTCTGAAGGAATTTTCCCCTAGCTGTCTGGGCTATGCTGACTTTACAGTCAGTTATTATGATGTGTGGAGCTTTTTCCTCACAGGATCTCCGCACATGACTGGCAGCAGTCCCTACTCTGACTAACAATGAGAGAAAACAGTTACACTCTGGCTGAGCTATAAAGTGACAAAGTGAGTGAAAGTTGAAGTCATTAGTGTAACAGAGTCCTGGGAGACTTCGATTAGTCTATGCATAAGGGATTTCTTTACTGACAGGAAACAATATATGTGGACTGGAAACACACCTGAGGCTCACTGGCGCTCGTGCATATCGTGCAAAATCACATTCACAGATGGACTCATAAGCAATTGTAATGAATCTGTCTGCAGGAAGGAGTTTGATGCATTTGGGTCATTCATGTCTTCATTTTATATATCTTAAGGGGACAGGTTACAAAACAAATAAAATACAATTTACTCACTCTCATGTTGTTCCAAACCATATTACTTTTTTCTTCCATTGGAACACAAAAGTAGTTGTAATGCAGGATGATAGCATCAATCACCATTCACTTTCATTGTATGGAAAAAAGTTACAATTAGAGAGAATAGTAACAGGCTGTTATTCTGTCTAGCATCTCCTAAAAAAAAAAAAAAACAAAACAAAAATTTTACAGGTTTGGAACAACATCAGAGTGAGTAAATGATGACAGAATTTCTATTTTTGAGTGAACTATCCCTTTAAGTGAACATAAGGACAAATTTTAAATAATTTCACTGCTTTGGTTTAAGTGGATGTTGCCATTTTCATGCCCATTTATAAAATGAAAAATGGCAATTTATTAAGAAATATTTTCCATCTCTAATTTCTCTAATTTCCTTACAGGAATGTTCTGGTACAAGTTAAGATCAATCAACAGCATTTTGCATAATGTTCATTTACTCAAAAAATAATTTAGACTTATCTCTCCTTTATTAAAAAAAAAAAAAAAAAAGGAAAATACTTTTCACAGATAAGGTTAGTACGTGATTTTTTTTCACACTAAAATCGTTAACATGTTTAAATCTTGTGGCTATACTTTTGTTGATTGCGCTTAACTTGTATTGAACCTGGAACATTCCTATTTTGATCATAATACCAATGGATATGATGAATTTTGGGATATTTTAGTTTGTCTCACTGTAGCCACTCTAACATTCCATCTAAAATATTCCATGTTGATAAGATTACAGGAATCTGTGTAAAAATATCAACATTTCAAAAGATGGTTAAGAATATCAAAATGAACTAAAAGTTGACATCCTCATGTAAACTCTCAATTGTTTTGCCATTGTGTAAACAATCAAATTTATATTAATCAATTTTAAAGGAATGTGCCGAGTTCAGTACAAGTAAAGCTCAATCGACAGCATTTGTGACGTAATATTCATTACCACAAAAATTCATTTTGACTCCTCTTCTTTAAAAAAAAAAAAGAAGCAAAAATCTGGGTTACAGTGAGGCTCTTACAATGGAAGTGAATGAGGGCAATTTTTGAACATTAAAATACTAACTTTTTCAAAAGTATAGCCACAAGACATAAACATTATTGGTGTTAACATTTTACAACTTCACTGCCATGACGATGTAATGTCAACAAACCCTAAAACCCTAAAATGACTGTAAAAATGACAATTTTAGAGTTCAAATATATGCAAGTTTTACAGTTTTTCTCAATCGCTTTGGCTCATTTTTTTGAAACAGTCTTAACAATTTCTAAACTGTAAGTGCAATTATCACAACTGTTTTATGGGACATCACAACTCTATTGCATGTCTGCAAAATGTAGTAACTCACCCAAAACATTTAATTCATGCTTCAAAACCTACAGAAGTTATTGTGTCAGTAAATTGGACAATGCCACCAAAATGAAATGTCGTTTTGTCATCGTGTGAGCCATACTGGTCAAAATGTTTTTTCACCATGGCAGTCAACCCTGGAAATGTTTGTTATATACATATTTCATTTTTGTTGTACTTTTTTGTTGACACTGACTGCTTACTGTACTATACAAGAATGTCAGTTTTGTGTAGCTGAATGCTATTGTGTATCACACTAAGCTTTATAGAGACCGATTTCAACAGTAGGTAAAAGTTTACTGGGAAAAGAGGAAATACTGTACAGTACTGTAGTACACAGAAAAAGGAAATGCACATTTGCATGTCCACATTTCTTATATGTAAAGTCATATATAGTGAACAGAACATTTCCACAAAATGACATTAATGCAAAAAATTAAATTAAAATTTTTAAAATTAAATTAAATTAAAAATAAATAAATAAAATGTCATAGATATTTATGGATATACATGTATGTCTGACAGATTTTGATAACTGAATGGATCATTTTGCATGTGATGGCTCACACAATGAAAGAATGTTTAGAAGTTGTGAAGAGTATGACAGTTTCACTGCGAATCAACTTTGATCAGCAAGCCATGTGCATTTAATTATTGAGCAAATTGTAGACAATTGTACTTACTCTTTTGCACACATGTGCCAAAACATGTGCAATTTGCTTAAATTAATAAAAATTCAAATCTGGAGTGAACAAGAAACTAACTGTTCAGAGATTTGAACTCATTCGAGAATTGAGCCAAAGCGATTGAGAAAAACTGTAATAGGAGAATGAATGTAAGTGCTTTTATAAAATTATAAGCTTGAGTTTTCTGCCTTTAAACCCTCCAAAAATTGGCACTTCAATTGTAAGTGCCTCACTGTAACCTCCATTTTTGCTATACTTTTAAGAAAAGGAGGGACGAGTCAAATTTTTTTTGTGGTAATCAATATTGTGCCACAAATGCTGTCGATTGAGCTTTACTTGTATTGAACCCGGGACATTCCTTTAACTGCCTCATCTTGACCCAACATAGCCTACATTTCTCAAAGTCTTGTAAAACCTTATACAGATAAACTTCTTAAAATTACAACAGAAATGTATACTTTCTTTAAAATGTACAGAGTTCTGCGTAAGGTACTGCATAACAGGAATGACCCTTTTAGTGTTCAGTTGCAATTAGAGGTGACTGCACTTCAGGAGAGGTCTTTAAATCATGGTAGACAGTTCTCTCACGGGGGGGGGGGGGGGGGGATATTTTCACCGATTAAAACCTTCAGTTTCACTCTGCTACTCACACAATGCCATCGTATGGTTTGGAATATCATTATAGAGCATTTTTAGAAATAAATGATCGTGACTGTACTTTATCTGCTTGTTACATCTTTTCTATTGTTGTTGTTTTTGTTTTTTTTATCCCCTTTTTCTCCCAATTTGGAATGCCCAATTCCCACTACTTAGCAGATCCTCGTGGTGGCACGGTTACTCACCTCAATCCAGGTGGCAGAGGACAAGTCTCAGTTGCCTCCGCTTCTGAGACAGTCAATCTGCGCATCTTATCACGTGGCTCGTTATGCATCGAGGGAGACACCGCGGAGACTCACAGCATGTGGAGGCTCATGCTACTCTCCGCGATCCACGCACAACTTACCACGCGCCCCATTGAGAGCGAGAACCACTAATCGCAACCACAAGGAGGTTACCCCATGTGACTCTACCCTCCCTAGCAACCAGGCCAAGTTGGTTGCTTAGGAGACCTGGCTGGAGTCAGCACTCAGCACTCCCTGGATTCAAACCCGCGATTCCAGGGGTGATAGTCAGCGTCAATACTCGCTGAGCTACCCAGGCCCACCACATATTTTCTATTGTTGAGAACTGGTTAGGTTTAGGCATAAATGTGTGGTTGGGTGCTTAAAAATATCTATAAATAGTGTAATGTATATCAAATTATGTATATCGAAGTGTCTCTTTCATTTTTTATATTGTTGATTATCGGTTAGGTTTAGAAATGGGGTTGGGTTAGGGGATCTAAAATATTAAATTTGATTGTATAATGTAATATCACACTAATATATTTATACGGATTATAAAACATTGAGGTTAAGCACACAAAATAATATTCAAAGATTGATAACTGACGACAACGTTTTCTCGTTGAAAACAATGGTGCCAGGGGGCACCTTTGGCATCATCATGCAGACGGCTTCTGCACAAGCGTCAAAATTGGACGCTTAGGGAATGAGAATGGGTTGCATTTCTGTATTATAATGTTGGTGTTCGTGTTGACTTTAAAGGGATAGTTCACCCAAAAATGAAAATTCTCTCATCATTTACTCACCCTCATGCTATCTCAGATGTGGATGACTTTCTTCCGCAGAACAAAACATGAAAAATTTAAGAAGAATATTTAAGCTCTGTAGGTCCTCACAATGCAAGTGAATGGTGACCAAAACTTTGAAGCTCCAAAAAGCACATAAAGGCAGCATAAAAGTAATCCATTTGACTCCAGTGGTTAAATCCATGTCTTTTAAAGCGATCCAGTTGTGTTTTGGTGAGAACAGACCAAAATATAACTCTTTTTTCATTATAAATCTTGACATAAATCATGATTTCAAGCTCAATTACACTTCCTAGCGCCATCTAATGCTCTGTGCATGTGTCAAGCACTAGAAAGTGTAATCAAAATTGAAATCATTAAACATCCCATGAGACTGCAATAGCAAGACTGCAATGGTTATATTTTGGTCTGTTCTCACCAAATTATTAGATCCCTTGTGAAGATATGGATTTAACCACTGGAGTCGTATGGATTACTTTTATGCTGCCTTTATGTGCATTTTGAAGCTTCAAAGTTTTGGTCACCATTCACTTGCATTGTATGGACCTACAGAGCTGAAATATTTTTCATTTGTGTTCTGCAGAAGAAAGAGAGTCATACACATTTGGGATGGCATGAAGGTGAGTAAATTATGAGCGAATTATCATTTTTGGGTGAACTATTTCTTTAAGAATGTAGTTGGCCTCAAGGTTGGACGGTCCAATTCTACACTGCAACACTCATTTCCTCTGTAACAGTCTAAAAGTGGGCAGGCAGGATCATTAGAAATCACTCATAACTTGGTCAACTCCTCTTCAAAGTATAACCCTGAAACAAGAACAAGCCATTAAAAGAAAAACAAACAGGCACAAGAGCAGTTTCTTGCCTCAGGCAGCGGCTTTCATCAATAACTGCCCAATAATAAGAGCTCTGTTGAGCAGCCACTCATACACATGGACATTAAAACACTACTGCTGCCTTTCAACATCTTGCACTAACCACATTTGCCCACACAAATCTAAAGGTAGTATGTAGTTTGGTAACTATTTTTACTTTATTAGAAAACCTAGTGAGCTGCCTCACTTTCTACATAGGCAACTGCCTTCAAAAGCAGCTTCCTAAACGTCATGGAATAAGCGATAAATGACTTATTTGAAAATCTCAACTTAGGAGGCAGCTCCGTCAATGGTCAATCAAGCAAGACAAAGAGACAGTGCTCCTCAAGAGTCTGATGTTAGCACACGTTGCTAACAATTAGAGCGCAACAGTCTGGTTCCAGAAGTAAAAATCCCATAAAAAAAATGTCTATATGCAAATTGATTTATTAATGATAACTTATAAACCTTCTTCTGAAGTGATCCAATCAGTTTTGGGTGAGAACAAACCAAATTGTAATTCCTTTTTCACTGCCATTGCAATCTCTAGGCACAATCGTGATTTCTAGCTTGATTACACTTCCTAGTGCTTGATGCATGCGCAGAGCACTAGATGGTGCTATAGGAAGTGTAATCGAGCTTGAAATCATGATCGCCAAGGAGACTGCTGATGTCACGTTTTTTAGTGGAAAAGGAATTGCATTTTGGTCTGTTCCTACCCAAAACTGATTTAATCACTTCAGAGCGCATGGATTTAACCACTGGAGTCATGTGGATTACTTTTATGTCTTTATGTGAAATTTGGACCTTCAGTGTTTTGGTCACCATTCACTTGCATTGTATGGACCTACAGAGCTGAGATATTCTTCTAAAAATCTTTGTTTGTGTTCAGCAGAAGAAAGAAAGTCATACACATCTGGGATGGCATGATGGTAAGTAAATGATGAAAGAATTATCATTTTTGGGTGAACTATCCCTTTATGTTTTTTTGCTTTAAATCAAAGTTTGTAATGTTGTGATTCACCTCTGAGCTGGTTGGTTTGGTTCATGGCTCAGAACTCTTTTATGAAGGATTTTATGAAATCCCTATGGAAAAAAAATAATGTGGAAAATCCTGTCGTGCCAGAACCAAGACGATTGTAAAAGTGGACTGGCACTGTTGCTCTGTAAGCATAAAAAAAAAAAAAAAAAAAAAAAAAAAAAAAAAAAAAACACATAGAACACACAAATATTAGGTGAATTAATCAATTTTAATTAGATGGAACATTACCAACATGATCACACGGAAAGTCTGCATGTTGTTCACTAATGGCCACATTATTCCGACTCACGACAAGCACCATCTGCTAATCAGACATTTTTGCATTGACTCCAGCATGTTTACCTTCCCCTGTTGTGCAACCGGAAGCGCATTGCGTCAGCAGTAAACCAGGAAGTAATTGCGTTCACATAATCAGTGACGAGCTCGATTCGGAGGTTGCATTTTCCCCTCTAACATTACATTTTTACTCCACTGATAGTTAGGTTTAGGTTTGGGGTTTGGGTTAGGGGGTACAGTTTATACAAAATGCATTCCTCTTCAGTATATTACAGCACTTACAGCTGAAAACAACTTGCTTTACAACTTGCTTTTGGCGCCCCACAGTGGACATTTCACCCGGAAAATCAAAGCTCACACATGCCCATATGGCCAGCAACACTTACCGCTTTGGCCACTGGGGTCAGTGTTTCGATTTCGATAAGCACAGATCTATTTTAGCAAAGAAAAAAATGTTTCTGATTTCACTGTGAGATCAGTCTAACATTTCAACAATTCTTTTGTCCATCATTTTGGATGAAAATGTTCACGGAGTACGCAATGGACTGCCTTAGTTCTTCTTGTCGATCTGTAATTTACTTGCAACCAAGTGCCTCAAACTAAACTCTGAATACCTTCAAAACGTTGATGTCACTAACCTGGCAAACTTTGACAAATCCAGTGATTATATCATACTCAAAAGCACTTGTATCAACCTGGTACCTTGCAGAAAAAAACTGCGGCTGCGTCTCACATTCTTGTACTGAGTACATATATATATATATATATATATATATATAGATATATATTATATATATATATATATGACCTGAATATACATCACGTAGTAACAACAACTATCAAAATAATTTACTTTGGTTTTGCAAGTACAATTTTACAACTTTGCAATAACTTTCTTGGTAAATATAGCACATAGAGTCATCCGAATAAAAGTTCACCACAATTGTTTTTTTATTTAGCATTTTCAACATGAGGTCTCCTCAGTTTGGGTGATATTATGGGATATAAAAAAGTGTCCAGTATATGTGTACTTTAGAATCTCTGCGAATGTAGTAGGTCATCTGGGTATTTCTCACCTACTGTTTTACGAATACTGAGGATTCGGACATAATACTTCATTGGCACACTGCTTTGGCACACTGTATAGTAGAGAAGTATGGAGTATTTGGATGCATCCTGTGTGTCTTTAAAGGAATATTGGAGGATTGGAGCTAAACTCTGGATGTGTCCCTTCAGGAACGGAATTGATAGCACTGCTCTAAACATATGCCAGCTGACAACTCAACCGTCACTATGTATGAGCATCTATTGTTTCTATGAGCATCTCACCAGCATCTAATAAGGTCTAACACAACAGAACGATTCCCACTCGGCTTGGCAGAGTCTTGGCTTGGTCCAGCAACCTCACGGACTGTCTGACTTCATGCTGCACCAAGGGTGATGGATGTTGTGTTCAGCCATCTTATTTCGACGTGTGTTCAGAATACCAAGTCCATGAGCCACCAGAGTGCAATTATCTGGCAGACTGGCTTGCAGGGACTATTGCAGCCCTTTTCTGCACACACACAAACAGTCTGACACACTCTCAGACACTAATGAGGGCGAGTGTGTGGCGCAAGGCACTCTAACCTAGAACCCCCCCCGAAAGCAGCAATGTCCTAGCATTTCATTACAGCATTTATCTGAGCAAACAGAGGAGTGTGCAGCAATCTCATTGACTTGATCTTTTGCACAGCCCTGTCGAGGGCCCAAGACACTCGATTGCAGCTGTAGTTTGAGAGCGATCTATCAATGCTCACACTGCCAGTGTATTTGTTGTGGAATGTTAATTTTGTTTGTTGGAAAGACAAATGTAATGTGTTTTTGTGCATGACAGATTTGCTTGACTTTAACAAAGATTAATACAAGTGACATCAGTGATTCTTTAACAATGAATGGATGAGAGCGTCTAGACTTAAATTTATTAGCATCATAATAGACAATAAAGACGGAGTGTGTAATTGAAGTGGGGTTGCTGGGGGTGGATAAAGTTTGGATGATTCTATGGGCCCTGTGCAGACATTTCTGCACAGCCTGATCTCACATAAGATTCGGCAAGTGTGTGCCGATATTTCTTTAGCCAAAATCGGTATACGTTGACTGAATTTGAAAACATTACCTCCAGAGGCTAAAGCGGTAAGTGTTTCAGTCCATATAAACATGTGTTATATCCATTTATATCCAGTAGAGGTCACCAGAAGCCAGTTGTAAAAAAATTGTTTTCAGCTACACAGGGTGTAAAACAGTGAAGAGAAATGTTGATTTTATTTAATCTACACACCCCCCAAATCTAACCCTAACCATTAGTAGAGACAAAATGCAATGTTAGGGATAAAAATGCAACCTCCTTATCATGCTCATGATTGTTTATACAAACATGATTACTTCCTCGTTTGAATGGGGATTGAACTGTGGTCTCCCATGCAACTGAGGCAAAGCGCTAACAGTCATGCCACAAAGGAAAGTAATTTTTGTCAGGAGATAGGGCATGTCAGTGAGTCGGCATACAGTTGCCGAACCTAGGGTACCAGAACTTTCGGAAACAGCATGCTGACTTCCCGTGTGATCATGTTGCCTGCATGATTCTGGGATAAATGTCCACTTTTGTTTTAATTATAGATTTTACATTTGTTTAGGCTTCTCTAAAAATATTACTCAATTAAATTTGATGGATGCAATCCAAATTGATCTGCTTTTGTTTGCCAAGAGAACCTTAAATTAACATTTAATACATAAAAATCCAATATTTCCATTAGAAGCACAGTCCCAGCTTTTCCAGTTCTTTTAATGAATCATTCAAAAAGACTCACAAATTCTTGTTTTGTAATTAGCTTGAATCAGTGGTTACCGAATGAACATCTGGATATATGACGATGTTTAGTTAAAGATTCACAAATATCACATTCACATAAGTGTTTTGTTGCTATAATGTTACACATTTTTTACTGTTCTGTTGAGTATGTAATTAGGACAGACATAGGGGGGGGTCTCCCTGCTGCAAAATCATAATTCTGTAGGAAACACGGGTGCATTACATATACATGCAGTTCTTTTTATTTATTTATTTATTTATTTTTATTTGGAATGCCCAATTCCCAATGTGCTCTTAAGTCCTTGTGGTGGCATAGTGAATCGCCTCAATTTGGGTGGCGGAGGACGAATCTCAGTTGCCTCCATGTCTGAGACTGTCAATCTGCGAATTTTATCACATGGCTTGTTGAGCACATTACCGCGGAGACGTAGCACATGTGGAGGCTCATGCTATTCTCCGCGGCATCCACGCACAACTCACCACGCACCCCACCGAGAGCGGGAACCACATTATAGTGACCACGAGGTGGTTACCCCAACATGACTCTACCCACCCTAGCAATCGGGCCAATTGGTTGCTTAGGAAGCCTGACTGGAGTCACTCAGCACGCCCTGGATTCGAACTTGCGACTCCAGGTGTAGTAGTCAGCGTCTTTAATTGCTGAGCTACCCAGGCCCCAATACATGCAGTTCTTCATAAAAATGCATAGTTCCAAATCTAAATTCTCATTGGTTGAGCTGTGTTCAAAGCCATTTTAAGATGACTACAAACACCTGTGATCAAAATGTTTTGAATATTAATGTATTTAATCATTACAGTTCTTGAGTGGCTTATTGCTTTATATATATATACACTATATTGCCAAAAGTATTCGCTCACCCATCCAAATAATTGAATTCATGTGTTCCAATCACTTCCATGGCCACAGGTGTATAAAATGAAGCACCTAGGCATGCAGACTGCTTCTATAAACATTTGTGAAAGAATGGGCCACTCTCAGGAGCTCAGTGAATTCCAGCGTGGTACTGTGATAGGATGCCACCTGTGCAACAAGTCCAGTCGTGAAATTTCCTCACTACTAAATATTCCACAGTCAACTGTCAGTGGTATTATAACAAAGTGGAAGCGATTGGGAATGACAGCAACTCAGCCACGAAGTGGTAGGCCACGTAAAATGACAGAGCGGGGTCAGCGGATGCTGAGGTGCATAGTGCGCAGAGGTCGCCAACTTTCTGCAGAGTCAATCGCTACAGACCTCCAAAGTTCATGTGGCCTTCAGATTAGCTCAAGAACAGTGCGTAGAGAGCTTCATGGATTGGGTTTCCATGGCCGAGCAGCTGCATCCAAGCCATGCATCACCAAGTGCAATGCAAAGCGTCGGATGCAGTGGTGTAAAGCACGCCGCCACTGGACTCTAGAACAGTGGAGACGCGTTCTCTGGAGTGACGAATCACGCTTCTCCATCTGGCAATCTGATGGACGAGTCTGGGTTTGGCGGTTGCCAGGAGAACGGTACTTGTCTGACTGCATTGTGCCAAGTGTGAGGTTTGGTGGAGGGGGGATTATGGTGTGGGGTTGTTTTTCAGGAGCTGGGCTTGGTCCCTTAGTTCTAGTGAAAGGAACTCTGAATGCTTCAGCATACCAAGAGATTTTGGACAATTCCATGCTCCCAACTTTGTGGGAACAGTTTGGGGATGGCCCCTTCCTGTTCCAACATGACTGCGCACCAGTGCTCAAAGCAAGGTCCATAAAGACATGGATGAGCGAGTTTGGTGTGGAAGAACTTGACTGGCCTGCACAGAGTCCTGACCTCAACCCGATAGAGCACCTTTGGGATGAATTAGAGCGAAGACTGCGAGCCAGGCCTTCTCGTCCAACATCAGTGTCTGACCTCACAAATGCGCTTCTGGAAGAATGGTCAAAAATTCCCATAAACACACTCCTAAACCTTGTGGAAAGCCTTCCCAGAAGAGTTGAAGCTGTTATAGCTGCAAAGGGTGGGCCGACGTCATATTAAACCCTATGGATTAAGAATGGGATGTCACTTAAATTTATATGCGTCTAAAGGCAGATGAACGAATACTTTTGGCAATATAGTATATATATATATATAGTATATTATCTATAAAACAACAGATATGTAAGTCTACAGTATTATATTATACTGAGGCCTATAGTTATTCTTCAAGTTCTTCAAGCAATCTATTTTTAGATAGCACCCCAGTGGTAATTACATAAAGATTTCCTGTAGCCACAAAAGCACTGTTTCTCCAGGGCCTATACTACAGCAAGCTGACAACACAATCAGGGGCACATCAGCAATAGTGTGAAGGCTAAAGAGAAAATGTAACCAGTTAGGGGATTGGAAATTAATCTGGAGTATCAGAGCTTTTTGTTTTCTGTGGGAAGCCATGTGAGTAATTGTCAGACTTTCCTATTATCAGCTCCCCATTCAGTCTGACTATATGGAATATGTTATTACTAACACTTAATGATCTCAAATCAATAGGTGGTCTTTGCCTACGGCTCTTACAAACATGATAGGAAAAGATGTAGGAGTGAACAGAGATGGAATTAAAGAGACTTCTAACAGCCTGTACAAAAAGTCACCTTTGTGTGTTTGAAATAATATCAGGAGATAAAACTAAAGCAATTCAGATTGATCACACTGATTCAGTAACAGTAGGTCAAAATTTTTGCTGCTGAAATCGGTCTGTGCTTACTGAAATTTGAAGCACTGCCCCCAGTGGTCAAAGCTGGAAGTATTGTTTTTTATTGGACTGTCAAACTAAATACATGATATGCCGATTAAAATGCATTACATTATTGTGGCAGACGAGTAAAACATTGATACAAAGTGTGGTTTTAGAAAGCAATATATTATTTTATTTCCATATTATTGAAAATAAGCCTATCATTGGCCTGCAATTAGCAGCAATCTGTCCGAGATTTATTATAAGGGTATTTCAAATTATGCATCAATTGCCGCCTGCGTCAGACGGACACTTTTGAAGCGCCTCACTTTGGTTGCGTTGCGTCATAAACAGCATTTTAAGGTCGCATTGTCAAGTTAAAGTTTGAAACTTAGAAAAACACATCTTGAGATCGCTGCATTCAAAATTGCGTTCAGTCCAGCTGTGTTTGAAAGCAAGAACGCATTCTCATCTTGTGCTGTTTCTAGTGGCTGTGTCTCGTTTGGAAGGCTGCATGCTAGGTAGGATGCGTCCTTTGAAGGCTGCAGTATACCAAGTGTCCTCCTTTAAACAAATCTCATTTTAACAAGACGACCTTCGTAGGACAAACAGAAACGGAACGTAACATGGTTGCTATGACAGCACGCCACTCTTTAACAAGCGCGAGCGCTTTGAGTGAGAAGGGAACAAAGTCCCTCTGGAAGGGAATGTATGAGGTACATTTTAGGAGAGTTATAATGATGTAAAGAGAAAAGAAAATAGATTTTACAGGTGTACTTTTAGTCTAATACTTTATTTTAATTATATATTAATATAATTATACATATTATATACTCTGCACCCATCTACTGAGGTACTTCAACTTTCCTTGCATTTGAACATCATATTTACGGGCAAATTGGCGTCATTTATTTTTTGACATTTCCGTTGAAGCAAAGAATTGTGGGTTGTGAGTGCCCACCTCATGCATCCTCCGAATTCCCATGAAAGAAGGTCGCATTCGAAGGCTGCATTAAGTGTCTTACTCGCTTTTATGAAACGAGACGTATGCGGCCAAGAAATGCGACCTCCGGAGGATGAACCCTTCCAAACAAGACACAGCCAGTGTCAAGCAAGCCAGGGTGTGGTTTGTTGTCTGTACAGCTGCGTGCTACCTATATGGCTGGTGTTTTGCTTACTGCCCCCTGCTGAAAACAGGTGGAACTTCAAGCTTGAATTGGTTAGATGGTAGGAATATTTTATATTACGGTCCAGGGGCATGATTAATTGCATTCTTTTTTGTATTTTTTATTAATTCACCAAATTAACACATTAAATTGACAGCCCTAATATTTAATTAACCATACACCCTAATCAAAACCCCAACCCTAAACCTAAACATCAGTGCGTAAAAATGTTATTTAGAGCGAAAACAACCTTTGAATTGTGCTCACTATTGTTTACGTGAATGTGATTATATCCTGGTTCCCACGAGACCAGAGCCCATGTCTCAATAGCACTAGACGTAAACGTGTTCACGCTTGAATTAAAAAAAGTCTAATGGGGGAAGGCGCTTGTCAGTTATTTGGCTGAATGGGGTTGATTTCAGGGTACATGAACTTTCGGAAGACATGTCGAATTCCCACATTTGAAATAAAACCATTATGTTGGTTTGAAATAATATCAGGAGATAAATCGATAGTGCAGTGCATTATGTCATAGTACCAGAAATGTGTTTTAAATGCAAGCCAGCAGAGGAACATATTTCAATATCGGCACCAATCAACTGGGGTGCAAAGTGCCATGCCACCTGACTCCTTACTGTTTCATCTTTGTCAAGAAGAAAGATTGGGGTTTATGGCAATATAATGAATACAGAGAGCTAAACAAGATCAAGATGAACAATCATTATCCCTATCCCTATTATCCTATTATCCCTATCGTTTGATACAAAGTACCACTGTCTTCTTTTATCTGGATCTGTGCAGTTCCTACAGTCTACCGACATATACATCTTCTCATCATTATGAATATACCGTAAACTCATTTTGACTAGTCAATGTAATCTTCATATTCTATAAAGCACTCTCAAACCAGAGACAGCGAATTCATAGGATATTGTGTGACTTAGCTTATACGAAAGAGACTTACGAAACAACTAACATCATTTCAAATCGATACAATAGAGGTATAAAATTTTATCTAGCCTTCTATCCAACACTTTATTTTAAGAATGGAAAAGTCAGTGAGCAAATTTGGCTACTCGCCCTATATTTATTTATATATATCGTCTCGTTCAAAGCATTCACTGCTTTGTTTATTTCTATAAAATTCAAGCCCTATAACAATTACAATTAAGGTGCGCAAGCAGCAATGCGGATTCCTCCTCAAAACTGCAAATTATGTAAAGATTGACATGGTAGAGACATGAACTTCACACATGTACACAATGTTTCATTAATTTGTTATTAAACATTGCAAGAGTCTTCATATGCACTGGTGATTGAATCAAAGTATCGGTTTTATGACTAGCGGATTTGTAAAGCATTATTTTAGTGTTAGCGATAAATAATAGTAAACAGTAATTCTGTCATCTTTTGACATATCAAGGTAACATTTTGCACAGTACTTCAGAGTGATGTCATCTTGAAGCCTGTTAGGTTGGAAAAAAACATTAGTCAAAATGGCATTAGATTTTTTGGGCATATGGATATTGAGACAATGTGGACATTTACATAAATGCACACCTTTCAGCCATTTTGTATTGTATTCATTTTTGCTAAATATCAAACTGAAAGACATGTATCCTACACATACATACCAGGGGTCAAGTCAATTGGAGCTATGGTACAGGAGGAGTAGATTTTTGTAGTTTTGGACAAATTTATATTGTACAGGAAAATTCATCATGGTGGACTTTATGGGTTCTAGAGGCTTTTTTGTTCCTCATGAGAAATGAGGCATATATACCAGGTTTCAGAAATGTTGGACTTATGGGAAATTATGGGGAAATGGCATCACTTTGAAAATGGACAAATTGGGGCGTGGCCTGTAGCGCCACCTATAGGCTCACATGGGCCATTTTTGGTGTGGTAGTTACTCGTGGCCTGTAGTATCAATATGCCAAATTTCAAAACTTTTTACCAAGGAGATCTTGAGTTATTGGGCAATTTAGAGCTACAGGAATAAGAAGAAGAAGAAGAATACTAACAAAAACAATAGGTTTCCTCCTACCGGAGGAATCCTAATTATGCAATGCCCATGATCTCATTCATAATGCACTCTAAAAAACGTATTTAATTTTATATCACTTTGAACTTTATATTTTATTAGGTCATTTTAATAACCAAGAGTTTGGGCATAAAAGATGTGTGGATGATTTGCCATCCACGGATAATTTATGTAGACAATACAAGCCTTCAAATGGACCCCTGAATGGTAATAGTTACATGATACATTTCAGTTAGGTATGAATATGATCTTTAAAGACAGTATTATACAAGCCCAATTATACAATTCTTTATGTCCCATCATTATCTTTAATACATTTTTCATAAAAGTAAAACACTTTTTAGATGCATTGTTTGCTAATAAAATTGTACCTAATGTGTATTTAAACTCTAATCGATGTTTTTTGTCTAGTGGTGGTAAACCCTTACTAAATGGACATCAATTGCTTTTAAATATTAACCACTCTACGATCAATTCTGTGTATAAAGCACACAGTCAACTCACATATGGTGGTAATGTAGCACATGCTGCCATCTGAATGACTCATTCAATTGTTGAACCATAAATAATTTCGATTTAAGGTGCACTTCACGTTACAGTATTGATTGTTTGTCCGTTTTAAGCAAGCAGAAAAGAGTCAATTGAGCTACGCAACATGCAGCATGCATGAAATGTTGAGATATTTAGGTCTATGAATATTTAAGATATATGTTCAGCTCTACGTAACATTCAAAATAGCATTAGCACTCTCTTGCATTAGTAAGGCCTCTATCAGTAACATCTGTTATGTTACAGTACTTTTACTGATAGCCAAATTACCAAGGCATGGGTCATTCGGAAATGGTGTCATCTTTGCTAATTTTTGTCTCCTGACTTTTGCTCTAATTAACAGAATACTGAATTTAGTCACATTATTTGATCGATTTTAGTCTGTTTAATCTGTAATGCGTTACGACTTTTTTAATTTAAAAAAATCAATTTTTAAATGTTTGTTTTTAATATCAGCCAATTTGCATGTCCCCATTCGTTTGTAACATTTTATGGGGGTTATATTTAATAAAACTGAATTTAACCTACATTTTGCTTTAATTAAAATGTGATGCTTTTACTGTTTATGCATGTTTTTCAAAATGCTTTTATACATTTTCTGAGAAAATGCTGAATTTATTGTTGTCCCTGAACTTTCTGTAACACCATTTACACCTTTCATCTCTGCCACAGGAAAAAACAATGCAAGCAATCTTCTACATAAAAAATATTGTTTGTAGCCAAATTTACATTTAAAAGCCATTTAAAATAATAATAATAATAATAATAATAAACATATAGCTACTTTTGGAACTTGGCAGTGTGATACTTCAGATATTGTTGGCTTTTGTATGGCAAATTGCTTATGTCTCTCATTTGTAAGTTGCTCTGGATAAAAGTGTGTGCTAAATCACCCAATGTAAATGTACATTTAAAAGTACATGAATATTGACTGTTAATAATGTGATACAATGATATTTGCTAGCTAAGGCTTATTTGCCATTTTTTGCACTTTTCAACAACCTGTAATGCTGAAAAGGAAATGTCATGGTTTATTTATATTTTATTTCCAATTAAAACTTATGATTTGATACAAGGCACATAGAAATGAGCAATATTACCAGAATTTATTTATCTATTACAATTATAAGTACCTGCATTCCAAAATTTCAATGAGGGGTTGAAATAATGTAACATTTTAGAGTTAGTCATGATAAATAACTATTGAAACTTTTAAAAAGCTATAACCGTATATTCAGGATTTGCGGAAATATTTTAAGAAACGGCCATTGAAAACCCCAACTTAATGGTGGGAAAATATGATAAATTGAATATTTAGCAGTAAAAAATAAATAAAAAAATAAAATAAAAATGAAATTTTAAAGCACAAATAGCAGAGAATAAATTAATTGTAACCAAGCGTAGAAATATCATGTAATTGAACTCTAGTCATAAATTGACGTGGCCCCTTTAAGAACCTGAGTTTTGCGACACCTGCATTTGGCACTCTCTCGTGTTAGAGACCTGAGAACATATGTTGTGCAAAAGAGCTCCCAGTTTTGTTCATCAGTTGAGAAATATTGGGATGCATATGGATTACATGTGTGGAGTGACCACATTTTGTGCACATGCGAGGACTGGCCTCTACCGTATTTTATTTTTGTATTTAGTTTTTTGTATTTCATTGTACCGTATCTAACTTTTTTGGTATTTTCTTTATTCTTTTTATATATATATATATATTTATATATATATTTAAAGAATATATAAATTCTCAACTGATGAACAAAACTGGGAGCTCTCTTGCACAACATATGTTCTCATGTCTCTAACACGAGAGAGTGCCGAATGCAGGTGTCGCAAAACTCAGGTTCTTAAAGGGGCCACGTCCAATTTATGACTAGAGTTAAATTACATGATATTTCTCTGCTTGGTTACAATTATTTTATTCTCTGCTATTTGTGCTTTAAAATTTCATTACTTTTTTCTTTTTTTTTTTTTACTGCTAAACATTCAATTTATCATGTTTTCCCACTATTAAGTTGGGGTTTTCAATGGCCGTTTCTTAAAATATTTCAGCAAATCCTGAATATACGGTTATAGCTTTTTAAAGTTTCAATAGTTATTTATCATGACTAACTCTAAAATGTTACATTATTTCAACCCCTCATTGAAATTTTGGAATGCAGGTACATATATATATATATATATATACAGTATATGGCCTCATCGACCACTGTTTTTTTATTGTTGTTGATTTTTAAACAGTCTTCAGATTAAACCCTCCCAAAAAATAGTTTTCTATCCTGTGGTGATTATTTTCAACACACCGGCTACATATATACAGAAGGACACTGAAATGAACTATAAATGAACAATATATTTTTTTTCAGCAAACTTATTAAACTTCGTTAATTTACAGTATACATATACTATTGTGCATTGATTGATCATTATGCATTACCAAATGTTTATCATATACAGTAGGCCTACAACTTTTAATGTTAAAAATGTACTGTATCAACCAAGATGATTAAATGCTGTAAAAGTATTGTTTATTATCATTCATGTTAACTATTGCATTACACAACTTTATTGTTAACTGTTACCACTTACGGGTATGGAATGGTTTTCCTGTCATGGGGAAGGTCTTTGATTCTGTTGTCCCAACTCTCCTATCTCTGTCTCCATGAGTTGTTCATTAGCCTGTGACTATGAATATAATTAACCACTCTGATTGCGGAGAGTGTAAATTATGTTTATCAGCCGTTAGCCTCAACTTCTCCTCTTCAATCGTGCGCCCCGCCTCTCTAGAACTGCACATCCTGGTAGAGCTCAGATGCACAGGTTACAGCAGTCAGTCACCGTGTTTAAATTGCCTGAGACTGGAGTGTGTAATACGGTTAAGTGAGCATTAGCTGAACTCTCAGAGGGAATAATCAAACTCCAGTCAGTGACACAATGAAGTGTTTGTCAAAATTTGCTAGGCTAAGCCCACTAGGGTGGTAGTCTTGCTTTTGCATCATCATACTGTACCTCTCTTGGATGAATTTATTCTTAGCTATGAACTAGAACTTAATAAAGATTTATAGTTTTTCAATGTTATTTCAACCTGGTCTTATGACAAGTTGTATTAATAAATCAGATGAGTTGTCTTGTACAAAAATCTAAAACTTTTAATCACAAACAAACCAATGAACAGTTATATTATGATTTTTAATACAATTTAACCCCTAACCCAATCCTAAACCTAACCATGATTTATGAGTCACTGCTGTGTACCATGGAAGGAAGAGAAACATCTGGGTTTTCAACAAGCATCCTTTTTTCTTTTATCCCCTTTTTTCTCCCAATTTGGAATGCCCAATTCCCACTACTTATTAGGTCCTCACGGTGGTGTGGTTACTCACCTCCGCTTCTGAGACCGTTAATCCACGCATCTTATCACGTGGCTCGTTGTGCACGACACCGTGGAGACTCCGCATGTGGAGGCTCATGCTACTCTCCGCGATCCACGCACAAATTACCACACGCCCCATTGAGAGCGAGAACCACTAATCACGACCACGAGGAGGTTACCCCATGTGACTCTACCCTCCCTTGCGACCGGGCCAATTTGGTTGCTTAGGAGACCTGGCAGGAGTCACTCAGCACACCCTGGATTTGAACTCTCGACTCCAGTGGTGGTAGTGAGTGTCAGTACTCGCTGAGCTACCCAGGCCCCTTCAACAAGCATCCTTAAAATTTTTCAGAAGTTTAACCTCTAAAGGCCCCAGTATACTCACTGAGAAGTCCTTCTTCATTCTTAGCTCAGAGCCAAAAAGAAATTCAAAATAGCTGAGCAACAGTATACTGTTTGCAAACATTCATACACTGGCCACACCGCTGGTGGAGGCATTTAACGAAGCATTTAAATATACTGCAAGGAGCAACTAGACTACATGTTCAACATCAACTAATATGACATAAAAAGTCAGTGTTAACAATAACTTCATGCCTCATTCTATGAATAGAATTCACATAATATCAGTAATAGAAGCTGTTTTAACCACTCGATGATGCTTAAAAGTAATATATATGCAGAAGATAAGGTGTAATTTGTAATGTTTACCTTATGCAGTCATGGTACTGATGCGCTAACACGCTATGCACTGCCATAATATGTGCCAGTAACACTAAGTTATTGTATTTTATGATGACACTGTTATTACAGCACAGGTGGGTGTATGAAAGAGTGTTAATGGGTAGAATACAGACAAAAGAATGATGATAAGTGAGCCATATCTCACTTTGGCAGATGTGTGAATGGCTTTCAGCTGCAGACGACACATGAGTGATGCAGCATATCAAACAATAGAGTGAATGGGCATTTCAGAGTATATGAGTAGATTAGATGCCTTTTGCAGACTAATTAAATAAACAAACAAACAAACAAACAATATCGCATGACATGTTCTTGGAAAATGTCTGAAAGCAAACAATCATGTAGGAAAGTTTCCACTAGCTCATTAATAACTCTACACATCACTGTGTTCGTGTTGACTGATCTTGTTTGACCGATGAATGTAAACGGATAGTTGTCGGCCTCAAAGTAGGTGAACGGATGATTTGGACCAATGGCAGTAAGGTGTTTAGCAGCCGGTAAGAAGTTTCCATTTGCATTTGTTCTTCGATTTCATATGAAGTATCCCGGGCCCTTAATCCAAACCACAAACCTAAACCTAACCATAATTTTAATAGGAATATAATTTCTGTGTATTGCGGAAGCAATAAAGCATCAGGTTCTGAACGAGGTGAGGGAAGTGTATTACAGGTAGTTGTATTGCATTAATAAATATGGAATGAGTAACCAAATTTGTTCACCGATGGTTCCTTTCTTAAAAGTGTTTGATAGCAGGCTATCTAAAATTTGATGCCTATTTTACATTGATTCTGTATTCTGTTTGTTGATTGGTTGGTGTCTTTGAACAAAAGTTGTACCTTTTTGCACGAGCCAAGTTGTGACATCTTACAATTGCACAAGACTGTTAAGTTTTTAAGTTTTATAGGCTTTACGTTTAACACTTTACGTAAACATATCTACAAATGCAAATGTTATCACCCTGGATTGCAACATCACATACAGTATCAAAAATCTAATTTTTCTTTGACCTGTGGCGACAGTCTCTCCATGTTAGTAATTCTGAAATTGGACCAATGCATTATAGAGGAAGCACAGACATGCTCCATTCTGATTGTGCAAGCAGGCATTTGAATGCATGAGCAGGTCTGCTCATCTCTGGAGGTGAAGCAAAACTGAATAACCAACAAGCTTGTCTAGGTTTGATTATATAAAGACAAAACAAATGATTCTCGCTGACACCATTGCACTGGCACACACTGGCAAATTGCCTCTCGATATGAAAGTCTGAGGATACGGAAAGCTTGTATTTAAATCAATTTTAACTGCACATGCAATGTTGAATGCACTGTAATTCATGTTTTTTAAAGCCCCTTTTTCCAGATGCTCAGCATTTTTGATGGAAATTAATATCTGCAGAAATTAGTCGCAGGCCAGGCAGAAAGGATGAATAGAAGACGTTTTATGAGCTTGGCTTAAGAGCAGCACGTTGTTAATTAAGAAATAACATGAGATATCTCCCCCACTCCAACTCCCTTCTCCTCGCAACCCAGCTCTGTTCTGGAGAAAAGCTTATTTCATGCTTCATTGAATAGCTCTATCTCAATGTCACTTGTACTCGTAGACAGTACACATTACAAGCACACACCCAAACACATTTGGCATTTGCGTTTATGCACTGCTATCTCAGGAATACTTCGTCATTAAAATGGTAATGCAGAAGAATTATAAAGACCGACTTTAACCTGCGTGTCCCTACAGCATTTCAGAATCTGTTTGGGTCTTAGATCAGGGGTTTTCAACCTTTCCTGACCCCGGGGCCCCCAACCAGACTGTCAGCCAACCTAGCGACCCCCTAATATATCAAAAGGCCAGATTTCCTTAAGGCTGGGTTTCCTGATAACGTTGCAACCAACACTTTAAAATGAATATGCTGGGTTCAGTACTCAATCGACAGAACTTTTGTGGCATAATGGTAATTACCACAAAAAAAAATATTTTTGAATCGTCCCTCCTTTTCTTTGAAAAAATAAGGCAAACATCTGGGTTACAGTGAGGCACTTACAATGGAAGTAAATGGGGCCAATCTGTAAACATTCAAATACTCACTGTTTCAAAAGTATAGCCACAAGATGTAATCAATATGCTTGTAAACATGATTATAGTGTGATAAAATCGCTTACTAACCTTTTCTGTGTAAAGTTACATCCGATTTTACAATTTTGTTGCCATGACGACATAGTGGCGTAATCCCTAAAACTCTAAAACAATCAAAAAAACGATGATTCAAACAACTTTACAGCTCAAATAGCAGAGTTTTCACAGAAGAATTAATGGATGTGCTTTTATAAAACTATAATCTTCACATTTCTGCCTTTTAACCTCTACAAAATACAGGTGCATCTCAATAAATTAGAATGTCGTGGAAAAGTTCATTTATTTCAGTAATTTAACTCAAACTGTGAAACTTGTGTATTAAATAAATTCAATGCACACAGACTGAAGTAGTTTAAGTCTTTGGTTCTTTTAATTGTGATGATTTTGGCTCACATTTAACAAAAACCCACCAATCTCAAAAAATTAGAATACATCATAAGACCAATAAAAAAAAACATTTTTAGTGAATTGTTGGCCTTCTGGAAAGTATGTTCATTTACTGTATATGTACTCAATACTTGGTAGGGGCTCCTTTTGCTTTAATTACTGCCTCAATTCGGTGTGGCATGGAGGTGATCAGTTTGTGGCACTGCTGAGGTGGTATGGAAGCCCAGGTTTCTTTGACAGTGGCCTTCAGCTCATCTGCATTTTTTGGTCTCTCGTTTCTCATTTTCCTCTTGACAATACCCCATAGATTCTCTATGGGGTTCAGGTCTGGTGAGTTTGCTGGCCAGTCAAGCACACCAACACCATGGTCATTTAACCAACTTTTGGTGCTTTTGGCAGTGTGGGCAGGTGCCAAATCCTGCTGGAAAATGAAATCAGCATCTTTAAAAAGCTGGTCAGCAGAAGGAAGCATGAAGTGCTCCAACATTTCTTGGTAAACGGGTGCAGTGACTTTGGTTTTCAAAAAACACAATGGACCAACACCAGCAGATGACACTGCACCCCAAATCATCACAGACTGTGGAAACTCAACACTGGACTTCAAGCAACTTGGGCTATGAGCTTCTCCACCCTTCCTCCAGACTCTAGGACCTTGGTTTCCAAATGAAATACAAAACTTGCTCTCATCTGAAAAGAGGACTTTGGAACACTGGGCAACAGTCCAGTTCTTCTTCTCCTTAGCCCAGGTAAGACGCCTCTGATGTTGTCTGTGGTTCAGGAGTGGCTTAACAAGAGGAATACGACAACTGTAGCCAAATTCCTTGACACGTCTGTGTGTGGTGGCTCTTGATGCCTTGACCCCAGCCTCAGTCCATTCCTTGTGAAGTTCACCCAAACTCTTGAATCGATTTTGCTTGACAATCATAAGGCTGCGGTTCTCTCGGTTGGTTGTGCATCTTTTTCTTCCACACTTTTTCCTTCCACTCAACTTTCTGTTAACATGCTTGGATACAGCACTCTGTGAACAGCCAGCTTCTTTGGCAATGAATGTTTGTGGCTTACCCTCCTTGTGAAGGTCTTCAATGATTGTCAGATCAGCAGTCTTCCCCATGATTGTGTAGCCTAGTGAACCAAACTGAGAGACCATTTTGAAGGCTCAGGAAACCTTTGCAGGTGTTTTGAGTTGATTAGCTGATTGGCATGTCACCATATTCTAATTTTTTGAGATAGTGAATTGGTGGGTTTTTGTTAAATGTGAGCCAAACTCATCACAATTAAAAGAACCAAAGACTTAAACTACTTCAGTCTGTGTGCATTGAATTTATTTAATACACGAGTTTCACAATTTGAGTTGAATTACTGAAATAAATTAACTTTTCCACGACATTCTAATTTATTGAGATGCACCTGTATATACTGTGGCTGTTCTTCAGTTTAACTCAAATAAAGCATAAATTATTCCAGCAATTCATATGTTTTTAATTTATTTAATTATCTGCTGGATGTAAAAAGATCATCTCATATTAGTAATAGTCAACCTGCACTTTTTTAAATCTGAGTTTATCCAGTGCTTTTAATAGGCCTAAAATCTGTTTTCATTCAATTGTGTTGAAATTACGCAGATATAATTGGCCTCAACTGAGTTATCTTTTTGCATTTCAATGAGATTGAACTAATTTGTGAATATTGTTACATAAATAACCTCAACACTGGCCTTTCAATATCAGTTTCCGCGCCTGCAAGAGCTGAATCTTGAAAGGAAACCTTTTTCGATGTTTCTTCTATGACAATCTGCAGTCAGGCAGACAGAGACAGAGCTCAGAATTACATTGATAAATGTTTATTTTATGAAAGAAAAAAGACAAAATTATTTGCACTACCTTAAGTTTTTGTCATTTTCTTTTTCACAGGCAAGGGGACAGAACCTCTTGATAAATTCACATTAACCAAGATTAATAAATGCTGTAATAAGTATGGGTCATTGTTTGTTGATGGTTCCTAATGCAGTTACTAATTTTAACAAACATAACTTTATTGTAAAGTGTTACTGTAACATCAGTAATAACTTGGGGTTTGTTGCAAAACCAAATACGCTGCATCGCTGCCTTCTACGGTAGCATCTGAACAGAGATAAACAAAGATATATAAATATATATTCTGTATATGAGGCCCACATTAGGTGTCTTTAACTACTATGCACTTAGCATTTGATTCTTTGTGCTTATTATGTACATAAGTGTTGCTGCATTGTACTTCCATTTAAAGCACCTGCATTTAATTACATCTGTAGTTACACTGTTAACCTTACCCCTACTCCTAAACCTACCCGTACCTCAACCTCATTAGCAGCAAATGTGAACTCTTTCAAGAATTCTGCAGAACATGTAGTTACACAAGAAATACATTGCATTGTATGTATTTTAATGTAAGTACACAGTAGTTAAAGACACCTGCATATTGGACCTGCATATGCATATTACAGAGATTTTTCATTGACTGTTACAATTATCTAATACCACAATTACAATTATACAGTATATGTGTTATCAATGTAACATTGGCCTTTGTGTACTTTAATTGTATTTGACTTGATTTTGTTTTACAGCACACTAAATTGGCACTGGTCATGACAACTGACATGTAAAAAAAAAAAAAAAAAAAAAATTAAAACTTTCAAATCTTTCACTTTAAAAAGTTTTCTGAATAAATGAGCAAAAACCTAAAAGTGTTCCAATTATTTCTGATCTACCCCGCTTCATAAAACTTTCAACTCTAAACACACTTGATACTTTCATACACTTAAATACACACACAATCCTTCTCACAGTCGACTCTAGATGGGATTAGTTCAAAATAAAGCCTCAATGTAAATAATGGATTCATTAACATGTATGGGTGAAACACAGTAATTAGTCCAGGGTAGCAAATCATCCACTCTGACAGATATGCCTCATTAGCAGCTCCGACATCAGAGTATGCTCTCTAAACCAATGACATCTGAGACAGTGTTGTTTGAAGAAACCCACATTAGCATGTGCAAACCTGTGATTGTTAGTCAAGAGTGACTTTAGATACTGAGAACTTTGACTAACATCGAATGACATCACAGCAACCATCAAACATTCTGTGGATACTGTGCATTCATTATAATTAGAAGCTCAGATTACATTTTACATAAGCAGAAACCAGGGCCGCCCATAACGGAGGAAAAAGCAGGGCAGTCTCATGACCAAGACGTCACCATTGAGAATATTTTCCCCAACCCAACCCCATTCCTAAACCTAACCACTTATAAACAATAGAAAACATGTAACAGGCAGGTACTGTAAATGTCGCCACAATTTTATTTACATTACGCCAAGGGCATAGATTTGGCTTGAACTTTGGGGGGTTGCAATGTGAAGCATTTACATGTTTCCATTGATCATGGTATAAATATTGGGGGGGCTGTACTTGGTTGTTTTGATTATTGGGGGGGGGGGGGGGTGGTTACCTGCCCCCCATCCGACCTGGAATCTACGCCCCTGCATTACACTATATTATAGATATTTTTGAACACCTAACCCTTAACCTAAACATTTATTTAAAAAATGACAAATGCTACGTTCAAAGTCTTCAGTAACCATACAATAGCTTTGAGTGAGGAACAGAGTGAAACTGAGGGTTTTAATCACTAAAAAATCGTATTCTCCTTGAAGGCAGTGGCATCACATTCAAAAAGAGCCAATGGCATATGACATCACTTTTTAATGTTTAAATAGGCCGTGGATCGAGATCTGACTGTTATAGAGGATGGGATGGGATGGGAACGCTGATTATTGCTAAAACACTCAAAGTTGGATCTGTTCCTCACACAAAGTGATCACATGGCATAGGAAGATTCGGTAATAGAGTGCACAAATATCATAGATTATTTTGATGGTGCTTTTTTTTTTTTGAGCTCCAACTTGTGTCTCACAGCAAACAAAAAGCAATTAAGCAATTAAATCATTTAATAGTAAAATGTAGTGTAGGGTAAAGCAATGCTCCGAAATTAGTTGAATATGGCATCATTTAATATACGGAACAAGAGTAACATTTCAGTAGTGCAGGCAAAAAGCCCCCCCAGTGACGTTTGGTCATGAGAGTTTGTTGTAAAAATGGAAAAAGCAGGGAAGTTTAACATGGGCATTGTGCTTTAACCATTAAAAGTGTTGGTAGACCTCTATGGTAGTCTATGACTGAGGGAAACAAGCTGTATGTTCCATGTATTCATGAGCAAAACCCAGGGGAGAACATGTACAATATCTCAGTTTTAACTCAAAAACACTTGTAAAGAGGAAGAAGGGCATGGATAAAAGGTCTCAGGGGAGTAAATCACTAGCTTAGATCACTTAACCTCTCTCTCTCTCTCTCTCTCTCTGTCTCTCTCTCTCTCTCTCTTTTTCTCTCGTTCGATGGTGGGCGGTGACTGACTTTGATGGAGTTGTGTGGAGTGAAGCATGTGAGAGTGAACATCTCTGAATCGAGTGTCTGTGCTAGAGAGTTTTCCATGGACAATAACTAGGCAAGTGTAGGCAGAATTGTAGCAAAAAAGAGAGAAAGTTCTCTCTATATACAGCCAAAAGACTCTTTACTGTTTCACTTAATGCAACCAGTGAATAAATAGATTAGTAACAGTATGTCTGATTATGCCGGCACGGTCTTTGGCCAATCTCGTTGCTGGAGACCATTGTGTTTCGAAGTGCATCTAAATGGCAATATACCGATATAAATCGGCAACGTGTTTGATTACAATTTAATGATCATCTGTCAAGAGTAATTTGTATCTTTTCACGAAATAAAGCAAGTATTCCATTAACAATATGGGCTCTGTGGTCAGTATAAAATATAAAACACGGAAATGCATTTCATTCTCGCGCAATGTACACTACACTGCGAAAAATGACTAGTAAGATTTACTTATTTACTTTGTCTAAGTACATTTTAATGGTATAAAATTAAGTAAAATATACTTCATGACATAATTTCAGTTAATAGAGTAACTATTACTTACAAATCTTTTGTGATAGTGCTTAAAATAACTTTATAAGAACATTATAAGAGAACATTTAATAGTTTCACACTTAAAACGTTACTTTAAAGCATATTCAATGATGAAATACGATAATGGTAAAAATAAAAAATAATAATTTTGAGCAGGAATGGTAAATTTTAGGTAGAAAATGAACTTCAGATGTCACAAAACAACAAATTGCTAAATGTGAAAAGAAAATTAACAATAACAACAGTTTAAATAAAACTGGCAAACAATGAAATCATGCAAGCTCATTAAATTAATAAAGGGTGGTGCATGCAGGGAACACCAGCTTCAAAGTAGAATTTATTTTTAATTTTTTTTATAGCTGAAGCGCGTAATTTCTGCGGCACCGAAAAGAATTACAAAAATAAACGTTTGTTTTCAAATGGCTTTCTAAATACAACCCCCGTTGGATGTTTAGCGAACAAACATTGGGTGTTGGAGAACACCTTGTTTTAGGAGGCTTAGCAACTGTGTCTACCATATGTGTGTAATGATATCAGAGAGATGTATATGACGTATGTACAATGTATGTATATGATGATGTATATGGGTTTCCCAAAGTGTGGGCCGAGGCCCAAGCTTTTTTTTTTTTAAAGAATCCTGGACGAGCCCCCAAATTTATCTTATCACTCGGGTGAGTCCCCATGAAATTTCTTTACATAGGATACATATTTATTATATATTAAGAAAATGTTCAAACCAAGATTTTCTAAATAATAATCAAAAAGGGAACAGGTTGTAAGGCACTGGGTTGGCTGTTGGGATGTATGGTGTTCTCTGCCTTGAACTGTCACATATTCAGTGGGACATCATAACCTTAAGATAAGCAATGCAGCATCATAACCCATTGTGTTAGGTTAGGTGTTTGCATTAATTTAGTTCAGGTCATTGTTTTGGATTGCCTTTCATGTTATTTGTTCTCTTTAAGTCACAATGAAGTGTTCAACAAAATTAACAATGCTGTCTTTATTATGTCTACACTAGAAGTAGACCGATATATACATTTTACAGATTAATTGGTGCCGATAGTTGCTTTTTGGAACTATCGTTATCAGCAAAAATCTATGGCGATATTTGCAAATAGTTTTTTCATCATTTCATCATTTCAAAATAAGAGTCCCCGGTGTGTTTCGGGTTTGTTTATACTTAAAAGTCCCGTGTTATGCACTAAATCCTCATTTGTTCTGGTTATTTTGGAGATTTTGACTGAACAATAAACTGGATCTGGGATTGTATTAATTTAGAACTCTTTGTCTGTGCCCGTCATAGTTATATTTTTGACATTCTATAAATCAGTTTTAAAAACTAACTTTCCCAACATCTTAGTTATCGGTATCGGCAAAATCCACTATCATTCGACCTCTAGTCTACACTACTTAGTGTTGTGATGTCACCATGTGCAGTGTAGACTAGACTGCGTTGTTGATTATAATGGAAACGGTCGTTTTGTCGTGTTGCAATGTATACAATCAAAACATATTTTGTGGTGAAGAAAATATAGCAGAAAAGGTGTAGTACTTTCAACATTAAATAAGTTAAAGTGTGAACTTGAAAATATCAAGTAAATTCTACATTTGTCCTGAATTCAAACATAAAGAAATAAGTGAATATTATTTGAGATTGTGTGTTGTATTTACCATGAATCCTTAAGTATTGATCCTAACATTGAAAAAGTTTGTTGTTGCTGATTTGGGTACATTTCACTTTTAAAGCAAAAGTTTGTAAATTTTTCTGTGTTAAAATACTTTCACTTATTCCAGCTTAATATGCAGTGACAGCTGTAAGTAGGTTAATTTTCTGGAAAATTTGTGGCGCTATAAAAATTCCTCTTTGTTTTGAGCGACCCATCCATACCGACACAACATCATTGACTCAACCAGTGATGTGAATTGGGGGCAGGAGAGCATTTTCCTAGTATTGCCTGGCATTGTGCTAGCAAATACTGCCGAGCATTTATTATTGGGATAAGAAGTTTTCTCTGACATGTCATGTAGTTTATCTAAAATCTCTCTGAAAGAGTAATGCCAAAGGGACTAGTCTTTGGAGCATTGTTCAGGCCCGTTCACACTGAACAAGTTGTTGCATCTATCTGTGCTCTTTTTAAAATTTTTTCCCATGTAAACATGCTCTAGATGGAAATATTTGACATTCAGTCTTTTTTTTTGTCAGTGCCTCGCTCGCCGGAGCTCCATGTTTTTTAGACGTGTCAAGTAAAAAAAAAATGTAACTGTTAAAAACATCTACGTCTAGCAAAGACACAACTCGTTGTGAACGGCCCCTTACTGTTATTCACAAGTTCTAAGATTAAAATAAAAAAAAAAAAAAAAACATTTCATTAACTGAAATAAAAATAAAAACTAATGTAATTTCACAAACTGTAACAAAACTAAATATTTTAATGACACCAAAACTAATAATTAAATAAATTAATAAATTTTAGAATTCATTAAATATGAAAATGCCACCATAGATAGACAGTATATACTAATATATATATATATATATATATATATAAATATACAGGGTTTGGGGAGTAACGGAATACATGTAACGGGATTACGTATTTAAAATACAAAATATAAGTAACTGTATTCCACTACAGTTACAATTTAAATCATTGGTAATTACAATACAGTTACATTCAAAAAGTATTTTGATTACTGAAGAGATTACTTTGCATTTTATTGTCATTTGTTTAATTTAATATTTAGTCCTTTCAGATGGAAAACATTTATACATATAAATGATGCGATCCAAAGTGCATTTGAACAGCGGTGAAACACTTTCTTATGATGTGTTACATTCATACGAGCAGACAGAGAAGTAAGTTTGAAGTAAGTTTGGAGCAGAAGAAATAGAATAAACTTTGTGTAAATTGTCAGCTTTACTCTAAGCTAAAATGCTATTTCTAGCCATTTTACATGCACATGTTACCAGACACGATCATATTTTTTTTATCAAGAAAATTCACGTTGGATCATAATTTCTATTTTTTTAGTAAGACCTTTGATATTAGGGCAAAAATCATATTCTTGATAATAATTTTTGTATTGTTTTCCTGTAAAAATATCTAAAAATCCTTAAAACAAGATCAGTTTGATTAATCTTGTTTTAGAAACAACACTGCATAAGATATTTCGGTTTTTCAGAGAATGTATTTTTAACATGTGTATTTTGTCTTACTGTACTGGCAGAGTTTTTATAGTCAAAACAAGTGAAAAAATCTGCCAGTGCTGAAGAAGTAATCCAAAGTATTTAGAATACGTTACTGACCTCGAGTAATCTAACGGAATACATTACAAATTACATTTTACAGCATGTATTCTGTAATCTGTAGTGGAATACATTTCAAAAGTAACCCTCCCAACCCTGTATACCTGAATTAAAACAGGAAAACAAAACTTTAAAAATAAAACTTAGTGATAACTAATGAAAAATAAACTAAATTCAAAGGCAAACTGACAAAGCAAAACACACTATGTTTTTTAACACAAGAGTTATCTCTTACTCTGTCACTTTTGTATCTTCCCAAGAGTGAAGTTAGTTTGCGAACTACTTTTACTATGACATCACAGACAGAGCCATCAATGTTCCATGCTGTGGTTTGACCTGAGCTATAAATAGCCAGAGTTCGTGACCACCACCCTGTAAGTTTCAGATTGAATAGTCTTCTGTATAGCAAAGCATGCTAAATTTATGAGCTCGAATGCATTGGTTTGCATTAGTTTTGATCTCAGGTATGACTTATTATTCATGCACACACATGAGAGCAGAGAAGAGGGCATGGATTGGAGCAGCACAACTCTGTATACCTTTAGAAAACATAATGATTTAGCTGAAGGAATTGTTGGAATTCTGCTGTTTATAATGTATATATAATGTATATAATATATAATATAATAGAAACTGCTTATAATATTTTTATTACAGCTGTGTCGTAGTAGTTGCCGCTGTGTCATTTCTGTTAATGTTATGGTTTGGGCTAAATAGCATCATCAAATGTAGCAAGAAATGCAGATAGTTTTTCTCTAGTCTAGTTCATGCAACCAGTTGGAATTACCAGCAAATGAATGCATATTGTTTTTCTTACACTCTAGGCACTGTTAAGCTACCTGTTTGTCTATACTTCACACATCTATACATCGCCTTTTACACCAAGATTTATTTGCAGCCATTTTTGATGTAGCAGAAAAATATGCCATTACTTACGATGTTTCTAGACAAGGTGCCGAAGATGGCTGATACTCTTATCAAGGTCCACAATCCTCAATACCTCAGTGTAGGTAGAGAGAGCCTCTGCAAAATAAGAAAGGAATAAAGAAAAATTAATTTAAATTAAAATAATAATAATTGAATAATACATTTTTTGTAATCTTGAAACTTGTATCACTCAGACCTGTATTAATTATTATATATGTAGTAATAAAGTACAAATAGTGGCATATATAGCATTTTGAACAATTTCAGAAGATTAATAATTATTTAGTGGGTTGGTAATTATCATGGACATATGATGGATGTAACAAAAAGACTCAATATAACATGTCACATCAACCAGGCCACAGAGAATTGTTCAGTTTGTTCTAGTTAATTAAAAATTGTATGCAACAGATCATCCACGAGCCAGTTATTGACAGGGATTGAAACTAGCCTTTGATTAAAGTAAGACAGAAAGCAAAAAACAAAGAAGGAAAGAAAAAAGAAGAGAAAGAAAGAAAAGAACTAACAAGAGAATAAACAGAAAAGAACGAACAAAAGAAAGAATGAATGAAAGAGCGAAAGAACAAACAAAAGGAAGTAAAGAACTAACAAGAGAATGAACATAAAAGAACAAACAAAAGAAAGAATGAACGAAGGAGAGTACAAACAAACAAACGGAAGAAAAAGAACAAATGAAAGACAGAAATAGTAAAAGAAAGAAAGAAAGAAAAAGTAAGAAAGAAAAAGTAAAGAACTAACAAGAGAATGAACAGAAAAGAACGAACAAAAGAAAGAATGAACGAAGGAGAGAACAAACGAACGTAAGAAAGAAAGAACAAGCGAAAGACAGAATTAGTGAAAGAAAGAAAAAGTAAAGAACTAAGAGAATGAACAGAGAAGAATAAACAAAAGAAAGAATGAATGAAGGAGAGAACAAACGAACGTAAGAAAGAAAGATAGAACAAGCGAAAGACAGGATTAGTGAAAGAAAGAAAAAGTAAAGAACTAAGAAGAGAATGAACAGAGAAGAATGAACAAAAGAAAGAATGAATGAAGGAGAGAACAAACGAATGTAAGAAAGAAAGAACAAATGAAAGACAGGATTACTGAAAGAAAGAAAAAGTAAAGAACTAACAAGAGAATGAACGAAATGGAGAATGAACAAAAGAAAATAAAGAAACTAATTTAAAAAAGGACCAAAGAAATAAAGAAAGAAAATATAGACTCTCTCTGTTAAACTAAAAACACTAAAGTATAAGGGTTTGGTGTGTTGGAAGATTTAAGAGCGGATTGATTTTCTTCCTCTCTGCTGCATGTACTTTTGTTTTGTTTTACTCAAGAGAGTCTCAGAGCGTCATGGGCTGATCGAGCGGCTGTCGGCCAGCTGTGATACTGCAGGCCAGAGATCATCATGTGCTGATGTGAGGGTGAAAGTTTGACTGCATCCAGCAGCATCTGTACACATAACAGAAAGAGCTGATGATGTGAGGTCAGGTGAGCGCTGAAGTGAAGCGATCTCAAGGTTCCTTAAAGAGACCGTGGATCAGAGGGAGGAAGAGAAGGCAGCCAAGAGCATAGAGTGAGTGAGATGAAGATGGGTTTGGAGTCATGGGGTGACTGATATTATTGGTGAAGGACAGTAGACAGTCTGCTGACATGTTCCTGGATCAACATCTCTTGATGGTCCGATCAAACAAATCATGGGCCAAACCAGAGGAGAATGGCCTGTTTAACAATTTTCTTCTGTGACACAATGAGTTGTTTTTAGTGCTAAAGTCAAGACTGACACTGAAAAATGACTGTTGTTTCTCACCAAGGCTTATCGTATGCCTTCAGAAGACTTGAAGTATGATGCACGAGCTGCATAGACTACTTTTATGATACATTTGGGTCATGTGTGTCACTTTGTTTTAAAAAGCGGTGGGAGCAGTTGGGGGCTAGGGACGTTGCGAAGTGGCGAAACTCGTAAATATTAATTAGGTTATGTGCAGGTAGTGTCAAACAATCTTTTACTGTTTTGATAAATAGTCATTCTTGATGAACAATTCAAGCACTCCAATAAATATTTCGCATAATTAATTTGATAACTTAAACCGTACATTTAACACTGTCAGTACTAGGATTTTTTAGCCAGTGAATAAATGTATGCAGGGTCGTTTCTAGCTGTAGGCACTACAAGTGGCTGAGCCACCAGTGGGCCCTGCAAAGCAAGGTTTTTTTTTACTAAAAGCTCCGAGTAAGACTCATGCAGCTGTTATGGCTCAATTAGACAGTTATAGAGGGCCCCCTTGTGGCCCGAGCGGGAAGGGAGAAATTCTGTTGAGAGATGAAATCGAGAGAACATCTCAGCCCACTGCCACTCAACGACACTGATAACTGGAGATGTTTCTTCTGCATAAGACACTTACCTTACTAAAGTGTATTTCAAAAAGTGGTGGGTACAAAATTGGTAAAGGCAAAAAGTGGTAGGGCAATGTCCCACCTGTCCCACCCGTAAATGATGCCTATGGTTTGGGTGCTTTTATGCTTTAAAGGGAGTCGCTATCCTTTTGTTTTATACATACATGCAAGAAAGTCAAGAAAATCATGACATGAATAAATTATGACAGAATTTTCATTTTTGGGTGATCTGTTCATGACTAAAGATGATTTCTTGGACTGAAGTGTTACATTTACATTTATGCATTTGGCAGACACTTTTATCCAAAGCAACTTACAGTGCCCTTATTACAGGGACAATCCCCCTGGAGCAACCTGGAGTTAAGTGCCTTGCTCAAGGACACAATGGTGGTGGCTGTGGGGTTCGAACCAACAATCTTCTGCTTACCAGTTCAGTGCTTTAGTCCACTACACCACCACCACTCCATAGTGTTAAGGTCATGCATTCTTTTGTCCCAAATGGTGTCCACAAGACGGCAGAATGTCCCAGTTGTTATTTACGGTTCAAAGTAGTGCTCAAGCTCCCCCCATGCACTCTTTCATGGGGGCCTCACTCTCCATGCGGCATTACGTCTTCAAAGTGTGGATGCATTTAGTACGGGGTCTGCGACTCTTTGTATATATGCTCCTAGTTTTATTCCCCAGTTCTTTGTCTGGTATAGTGATATAGTGATTTTGGTCAGACTTTTGTTTGATCTTCGAAATCCTTACTCCTCTATATTTTACTTTTGTTCGTATGACACCCAAGTCTAGCTAATTTATTCAAATTATAAGGACATATCAGAAAAAGAGTTATCTCACTGAGAGGAGTGACATAAGATGTTTGGGACTCACATAGGACTCTAATTAGATCCCTTTTTATCACATCTTCACTCTAATGTGACACTGCAAACATGAAAGCTGCTTTTTTTCTTGAAATCAGATAGAGATGAAGTGTGGCACTGATGCTGTAGACTTATTAATTACAAGGACGAAAACATAGTCCTGCTCCTATGAAAATGGAGTGGATGTTTCAAGCTTGTAGTTTCTCTGATCACAGTGTGGTCATGTAAAGAGCCGAGTGCTTTGATGGCGATTACAGGCTGGTAGATTAGTGCTCCTTGGGCATTGATGGACCCAGTGAGAACTTGGCCATGTACCATCATGTTCCAGTGCATTAAAACTAAAACCAGAGCAACAGAGGGAACGAGAGGTCATATTTACTATCCATGAACACATGAAGCAGTGAAATGTGGTAGAAGCAATCTCATGCAGTTAATGGAAAAAGAGCTCTTTCTGTCCATGCTCCACTCCTCAGGGCATTGCTGCAGCCAGTCACAACATGTTCAAAAGCTTTTGCTTCTCTTTTTTTTTTACCTCAAAGGCATTGTGCTGAAAGACTCTATACAAAATATGAAAAAAGTCAGGCCATGAGTCCGTTTTCTCAAAACATGTCCTTCTCTTTGACATCTATGATCTGTGACTGAAATTGTTAAAGCAAAACAGTGTGAGATCCATCATCCAGTCAGGTATTGTCTGTCCTCTGGATATGTCCATTTAAAGATGCACCGGCGAGGTGATGCGCTGCTAATAAAGCTGCAGTTCTGTGATGCTGCCTTGAGAAAAGAGCTGCTGCACACAGAAAAATCTACACAAGAGACACTCGCCGAGCTCTGCGGCACTGGACTGTCACACCGCATGAGCTGCAGTGTCTTATCGTCCACTAATAGGCTTTACATCAATAATCCTGAAATATGTCAAGTCTGGATTATGTCCAAAGGCTGGGTGAGCTCAAAGGTTGAAATTTACAAGGTGTTGTTAAAGATGACATTTTATTTTCTTTGACAGGCCCCCCCAAAAATATTGAAAATGTTTTGGACTAAGGACATAAAAGATATAGAGTGTCTAATTATATTGGATTTATAGCACTTTCTCTTCTTCTATTTTTAATCAAAGTTGCCGAAACACCGTTCTGGATCATTCCTGCCTAAATTAACCCCTGCCTGGAAGGTAAAGTACTTGCATTGGTATTTTGTTTTGGTGATCCAAAAAATTTGAATGCAGTTTGCGATAAGTACAGTGACCCCGACAACTTGGACATTTTTGGACACTTAAGATACACTTAAAAATGATGAATTTCATTGCATTAGACACCACATATGAAACCAAGTAGCAAAGACATTCGTACATTTTTAAGTCTGGTTTTAGTGTCTAAATAGTTTTTGGTGTTTATAGTGTAGCAGATGATATATGTCATATTTAAAATATATATATATATATATATATATATATATATATATATATATATATATATATATATATATATACATTTTCTCCCCTTTTTCTCCCCAATTTGGAATGTCCAATTTCCAATGCGCTCTAAGTCCTCGTGGTGGTGTAGTGACTCATCTCAGTTGCCTCCACGTCTGAGACAGGCAATCCATGCATCTTATCACGTGGCTTGTTGAGCGCGTTACCGCGGAGACATAGCGCGTGTGGAGGCTTCACGCTATTCTCCGCGGCATCCATGCACAACTCTCCACGAGCCCCACCGAGAACGAACCACATTATAGCGACCATGAGGAAGTTACCCCATATGACTCTACCCTCCCTAGCAACCGGTCCAATTTGGTTGCTTATGAGACCTGGCTGGAGTCACTCGCGACTCCAGGGGTGGTAGTCAGTGTCAATACTCGCTGAGCTACCCAGGCCCCCAATATATGTAATATTAAGTTATTTTAAAAATGCGATTCATAAAAAAATGACTTGAAAGCATATCTTCTATGATGAACATTTTTTCCACTTCAGAATTAAAATGACTTTGGATATTTTTTTTCTGGAGGCTTAACGTCAAATTTGTTTAGATGGTGTAGCTGTACGAAGATTGTAAAAAGAAAAAAGTATCATTAAAACGTTAAAATTGTTAAAAAAAAATTTAATAAAAAAAAAAAAGAACCGTTTGGCATAATTATTTTGGTATAATGTTTCATTATTAGCTATTTCTTTAAAAGGTAGCACTTTACAATAATAAGGTTGTTTTCATTATCATTAGGGCAGTAGTTAACATGAATAAACAATTAACAAAACTTTACAGCATTTATTAAAGGGATAGTTCACCCAAAATGTAATATTCTCTCATCATTTACTCACCCTCATGCCATCCCAGATAAGTATGACTTTCTTTCTTCAGCAGAACACAAATGAAGATTTTAAGAATATCTCAGCTCTGTAGGTCCATACAATGCAAGTGAATGGTGACCAAAACTTTGAAGCTCTGAACAGCACATAAATGCAGCATAAAAGTAATCCATAAAACTCCAGTGTCTTCTGAAGCGATCCAATCAGTTTTGGGTGAGAACTCCTATATACTGTACATCTTGATATCATGATTTCAAGCTCAATTACACTTCCTCATTTCTACATATACTATAAGTTGTATATGTTAACATAAGCACATTATTTAACACATTATGAACTAACATAAACAATGAACAGTATTTTGAAAATGTAACGAAGATAATGTTAGTTCATGACACCTACATTTACTAATGTTAACAAATAGAACGTTATTGCAAAGAGTTACCCTTAAAAAAATAAGCAGTAAAGAAGTTTTTTTTATTAATATTTGAAAACCAAATCAAAGTATTTACAGTAGTATTTACACTAGTGTGCCAGCAGCATCTGCCAAAAATATATGGATCAACTGAAAATAATTTTCAGGTTATTATGTCAATAAAATTGAGGTGATACAGTCAGCTTGATTTCATTGCAAGAAATGTGGAGAGCGTGCATTAGCAGCCTTCAATGTTGATAAACTGTTTTTGCATCAATAAAGAACACAAATGACATCTCATAACATCTCATAACCAAGCAGCCCAAGTGACTCAAAAAATAAAACGCTGATTTTACATAAATTTCTCATTAAATCTCAATGTTACAGCTCTCGTTCAGTCGTTCTACTAAACAGTGCATTTTTGATTAATGAATCAAGTGTCAAAATAATGAACAAATCTTTGCATGGAAAGCAGATGGTGACTTGCCGTACTTTTACTGAGGTACTTCGAAGATGCATATTTAGTGTATTTTTGCTCTGTCACAGTAGGTTTTTTCTTGAAGGAATAGTTCACCCAAAATTTACTCACACTCATGTTGTTCCAAACCTGCACGACTTTCTTCTGTGGAACCCAAAAGGAGAAATTTTAAAGAATGTTACAATGGCCATAGAAATGTACAAATTTAAATCATTACTCAAAGATAATCTTATAATTATAAGATCTCTAATCTCATATGCACTGCCTTGTATTCACTCTTCGTCATGTGACACGGGAGAACAAATAGAATTTGGTATCATTGACATCAGACCTGCTGTGACTTCTTCATGCCGCATTTTTTAATAAAGAAATAATTTAAGAAATAAAGTCAAATGCGTTTGGAACGGAAAGAGGGTGAGTAAATGATGACAGGTCTTTCATTTTTGAGGGCACTATCCCTTTAAGTTCAAACTTAATATGTTAATCAAGATAAAGGCCTAGGTAAAGTTTAATAAACATTGCTCCATTTGCGCATTCTGTTTGTTGAGTATTAAATAATCAGTACAGTATTATCACAGTACAAGTTAAAGGTGCTATAAGGGATTTTAGCGTTCTGAAGCTTTCACGTGACTGAGCCGTTTATTTAGCCACGCCCCCTCATTCCAAAACCCTGCCCTCCAAAGATAATTTTGAGACCAAAACCGAGCAAAAGAGCAGCTTTGTTTGTTCCTGTGGCTGTCAAATTCAACAGTGCCACAGTAGCATCCTCAACTGACAAACATTATGAATCATAGCCTCAATGATCCACTTCAAATACAACACTATGAGAACGAGCAAAATGATTGACAGGTGAAAAGCATCAATGACTGTGGTAACACATTTTTGTTTGCTGTTTACAAGGTCTACCGCTGTCACAGAGACCAGTGAGATATCTCAGGACACTTACTTTATTAATATCTTTAAGGGAGTAGGAACATTTTTTGCATACTTTTCCATTAGAAAAATCATTTACAGCACCTTTAAATCAAAACTAAATAGACTAAAAGCTTGTGTGTGGGGGGGTCATAGTTCTAGAGATATAAAAAAAAAAACACACCCATAAATCCTGCTAAGCAGGGAGTCACTATTTCTAGTACGCCGCTTAAAAAACACTTGAGTTGTCGAAATTGAATCCCGGTGGTTACCCGGTGCACTTGTGTTTTGCAACATTAAGCTAGCTTTATTTTAATGAGCACATTCAATGAGCCTGAGGAGTCATGAACAAGTTCTCCAAGGAGACGAAGATGCTGCGATTAACTATTTCAGTTCCATGCCCAGGAAAAAGACAGAAAAGAGCATCGGAGAGTGTTTCAAATGCACACTAGCTTTCTGCTCACATCCACTGTGATCTTCACCCTGAACTCAGCAACACTTAACGCCTGCTGTGCAGTATTCTCAGAGCATGTGGCTTTCAAAGCCTCATTGAATGAAAACAGAATGAAAATTTAATGTAGAACAGAGGAAGCAGATGAAAATCAAATCAGCAGAAGTCCTGAAGTGGATGCACCGCAGCGTTCTGTTTGACTTGTCTTCTGACATCAGATCAGATCAAACATTATATTATCGTTCCAAAATCAGCAGCAGCTAATTCCCACGCAACTGATGCACCATTTCGTAATATACTTGATTGGAATTATATATGACACGTGGCAGATGATTAGAACATCTACAGCCTCAAACAGTAGTAGAAACACTAGCCACTAAATACACCAAGAAAATGGGTTTGATTCATAGGGTACACTCTTACTCTTATGAGCTGAAACCTAGCGGCGTAGGAAGTATCCACTACATTTGTCACATTGGATAGCGAAGGCAGCAATGGAGCCATGGGAGAAATCAAATGCGCTCACTTAACTACGGTGGCCGTGAAGTGCAAAACAAAACAACAAATAATAAAACGCAATGGCAAATCCGCTAACAAAACAACAAGTTAGAAAACACAACAGCAAATCAGAAAACACAACGGCAGTTCAGTCGAAACAGAAAGGGTAGGTTTCATAGCTTCTCACCTGATTGGATGTGTGAATGAGACCTAGTCCTTTCTTCAAGATTGGTTCACTGATTATATCAAAATTCATGCCAAAAGGTCACTGACTGAAAAACGAAATCATTTGGAGTGTCTTTCTCTCTGGAAAACAGTAACAGGAAACTTTATAACACAGAGAGTAAAAACAGACAGTGGGACAAGTTAGTTTTAGGTACGATGTTCATCTATGGTCTCATGGTTCATCTAGTGCATAAAAGACCGTCTTAAAGTCCACAAACTGCGCTAAACATTTTAAAAATTAGAATTATAAAAGTTCCGGTTGCTGCCAATGGATAGGTTTTCCAAGTATATCTAATTATACAGAAACATTATTCAATTATTTTAGAAAAAAACCACTAAAATTCATCAAGATGTAATTTTTACATTACAAAGGTTGTAGCAGGCTGCCAGTGGTGTGAATGACTAACTTGCACTGTTTTTTACATTTTTTTTTATTATTATAATTGAATAATCTAGATGTATAATTCCACATCCTGGGAAAATCTCACCTAGAGTAAGTCAGTATGTCTAATAGCAGCCTTCTACAAACTTTACAATATGAAAATAATATCTTGGTTATTTTTTTCTAAAATAATTTGACAATGTACTCATAATTGGACATGCTGGCTTCAAATGTAGAAAGTGAGCCATCATGCCGGCAGTCTAATGCAAATGTGAAAAAAAATTTTTATTAGCGGTGTTCGTTATGTTAGAATATGCAAGTCAATTGAATGAACGCTTGGATACTGGCGCAGTTTGTGGAATTTTTTAGATGGTCCCTTACACACCATAGATGAACATCGTACCTAAAACTTTTCCCGCTCACTGTTTTTGCTCTCTGTGTTATAATAAATTGTCCCATTACTGTTTTACTGAGTGACAAACCATTCATAATTTTCAGAAATTTAGCATTTAGAATGAATTTTGAAATAATCGCGCAAGTGGGCAGAGAACCAGTCAGGAAAGGACTAGGTATTCTCCCAGGGGTGTAGCTCACAAGGAGTGGTGGTGGCATAGTGGGCTAAAGCACATAACTGATAATCAAAAGGTTGCTGGTTCGATCCCCACAGCCACCACCATTGTGTCCTTGAACAAGGTACTTAACTCCAGGTTGCTCCGGGGGAATTGTCCCTGTAGTAAGTGCACTGTAAGTCACTTTGGATAAAAGTGTCTGCCAAATGCATAAATGTAAATGCATCTCAAGTGAGTGAACATCATTTTAAACAGATTTTTCAAAAATTCTATTCTATTATTGATACTACATTCTGTTTAAAAGTTTAGCAATTAGCAAACAAAGAAAAAAAAAAAGTGCACCTTTAAAGGGGTCATGACATGCCTTTTTTTTATTTCTTTAATATGTTCCTTGAGGTTCACTTATAATATTAGTAAAGTTTTTGCACATGTATTTGTAAAACATGATCATTTTCCATCCTCATTATGACCCTCTGTCAGAAACTCTGTTTTGGTGCTGCTTCTCCTTAAAGACTTGACAGTAAACGCCCACTGTTCTGATTGGCTCTCTGCTCTTGACTGACCTGCTCTCTCCTTGCCATCTCACTGCTCACCACAACTGGGCAGGGCTACTGAAATTCTAAGGTAAAGTAGGCATTGATGTGTTGTTGTAGAGGTGGTCAGATGCAAATGTCAATCAGTGTGACATCACAATGTGGAGGAAGTACAGAACAAGTCGTTTTGGCAGCTTGATTTTAACAAATGCTCTTTTTGCAGTAAAAAGTACAATGAATATGATATGTTAAAAGATCAAGGACTATTTGATTCCTGATGTCATGACCCCTTTAAATTATGAGTAGCTTAAGGGGCCGTTCACATCGAAGATGACCTTGTGCTGCTTTTCTGTTGTTTGTCTAGGTAAACATGTGCTAAACAGACATCTGAGACCGTCACGCCACGTCTACTGTTTTTTCAGTGTCTTGCGCTGGAGTGCCACATTTCGCGTCTCGAGACACCTGCGTTCTATTATATTTGTTGTGCGGTGTCTAGCTGTTCAACTTGGTCTCATAGAATCATGTTGCCATACCTACATTTTTGCAAAATGATTTTTACGTGGCTCGTTGTGCGTATAGCGGCCAAGTGCGTATCTTAGTGTATGAGTCCTGAAGAATACGCAAGTCGACACGTGATCCAAAAGTGCCATAGAAGCGAAAATGCCATGGTTGCTTCAGCGATTATGTTTTAGCTTTTTCTGACACTATCGGTTAGGTTTAGTTTGAAGGTTTAGCGTTGGGTGGTCGGTTTTGTTTATTTAAAACTCGATAGAGCTTTAACCTTAAAAACCCCATCTGTATGTAGGCCTGGGTAGCTCAGCGAGTACTGACGCTGACTATCATCCCTGGAGTCACGAGTTCGAATCCAGGGTGTGCTGAGTGAGTGCTGAGTGACTCCAGCCAGGTCTCCTAAGCAACCAAATTAGCCTGGTTGCTAGGGAGGGTAGAGTCACATGGGGAAACCTCCTCATGGTCACTATAATGTGTGGTTATCGCTCTCGGTGGGTCGCGTGGTGAGTTATGCAGCGGAGAATAGCGAAGGCCTCCACATGCACTACGTCTCCGCGGTAATGCGCTCAACAAGCTACGTGATAAGATGTGCGGATTGACGGACTCAGACGCAGAGGCAACTGAGATTCATCCTCCACCACCCAGATTGAGGTGAGTCACTACGCCATCACGAGGACTTAGAGTGTATTGGGAATTGAGCATTCCAAACTGGGGAGAAAAGGGGAGAAAAAAAAAACCCCATCTGTTTGGGAGAACATTTAACTTGCTTTTAGCACCACACAGTGGACATTTCACCTTGAAACTGCCGTGATACATGTATTGAAACACATATAGCAAAAAATGTCACCACAGTCATATAATTTTCATGAGATCAGGCTACCAAGCGCAAGAACATGATATGTGATACATCATGATGGCGCCGTGGATGGCTGCCTTGGTGTGGAGCGCACCTATTGTTTTGTTGTTTTTGTTTGTTTGTCCTGTGTTTAGTAATCTTTTTCCAGTCAGTTTTACTAGAGACGAACTGCTGAACATTCGACAGCTTATACCAGACAGTCTTTTGAATATTTAGACGTTCTGCTGGACATTTTAGTTGGAGGCGTGGCAGTGTTGTTTGGGAGATGCAGGCGAGGGAGACGAGCAGGTTTGCTGGTCAAACTCCAACGGCGCGGCTTTCGAACAGCACTGCTGAGCATTCATCTTGCTAATCTCCGCACTCTTCCTAACAAAACGGACGAACTACATCTCCTCACCTGCACAAACAAGGACTTTTCAACCTCTGCTGCCTTGTGCTTCACAGAAACCTGGCTGAGTGAAGCCATTCCGGCCAGCACATTACATCTGCCGGGCTTTCAGCTGTTCAGAGCGGATCGCATCGCTGAGGTAACGGGGAAAACGAGAGGTGGTGGAACATGATTTTACATCAATGAAAGTTGGTGTACAGATATAAAAACGTTAAAGAAGATGTGCTGTCCTAATTTGGAAGCACTCTTTATTAACTGTAAGCCTTTCTACTCGCCGCGGGAGTTTTCCTCATTTATTCTGGTGAGTGTGTATATCGCGCCAAACGCGTGTTTGAGTGTGGCGCTGCAACAGCTGGCTGATCAAATCACAGACATGGAACAACAATACCCGGACTCATATACAGAAGCAAATAATGTGATCTTTTGAATATGGGACTAAATGGTGCACAGTTCAGCTTGGCTGTTATGAGGTTGAAGGCTAATTGAGCATCTCACTGGAGAAGAGCAAACAGCATAGGTTCCTTCCGCAACCCAGCAGATAATTAGCTTTTGGTTATTAGTCCTCAGACCGGCTTTCCTGAAAGCCAGAGGCGTAAATCAGAACGGGATTGTGTTAAATTTACCACAAATTATTCACTGCAGAAGCTCCCTGGGGTCTGACGCAGTAATTACCTCACTCATGACATCCTGTACATTTATCAACACATTGGTGACGGTGAAGGCATCTGGAGGACTCACATCTGACCTTACAGTTTACTTTCCAGATGTTCGAAGGAGAGAGTCTTACTTATATTAAACAAACTACAGAACAAAACGTAAGACTGACTATTAAACACATCTGTTTAAATTTTTAGGGGTAGACAGAGTACAGTGGGGTTCAAAACTTCACATTGAAATAATGATTTTTTTTTCTTGTTTCCCTTAAAGCACAAGAGACTCACTATGGAACATCCTCATATCATGTTGGATAAAAGGATCATCAGATTTTGTTCATACCAGTGTGAGTTACATGCTGTCATAAATCAAAAATGTTACTTTTCACTCAAAATATCAGTAAAATACTGATTATACAGTTCGTATTGCAAAATAATAATAATAAAAAAAAATGTATCCCCTTTTCTCCCAATTTGGAATGCCCATTTACCACTTCTTAGTAGGTCCTTTTGGTGGCGGGGTTACTCACCTCAATCTGGGTGGCGGAGGACAAGTCTCAGTTGCCTCCGCTTCTGAGACCGTCAATCCGCGCATCTTATCACGTGGCTCGTTGTGCATGACACCGCGGAGACTCTGCATGTGGAGGCTCATGCTACTCTCCGCGATCCACGCACAACTTACCACGCGCCCCATCTGAGAGCGAGAACCACTAATCGCCACCACGAGGAGGTTACCCCATGTGACTCTACCCTCCCTAGCAACCTGGCAAATTTGGTTACTTAGGAGACCTGGCTGGAGTCACTCAGCATGCCATTTGAACTCCCGACGCCAGGGGTCGTAGTCAGCGTCAATACTCACTGAGCTACCCAGGCCCCCTAAAAATAATTGTATTAAAAAAAAACAATGATAAGCAATTTATAAGCAATTTTCCAGTGGACTCAGACATTTGAACTGCATTGGCATAAACTATTTCTTTAACCAGATGCTAAATGCATAAATATTTAAATAAAGTACTGTAATTGTCATTCTATTCAGCACAAACACACCTTCTAAATTAGTGTATATTAGACTTATTATTTGTATTATTATCATTTAAACCGGGTCATGACAAGTCGTAATAATAGGACAAGTTTTACTCCCATAGACCAAATAAAAAAAACAACGTTATTATGATTTTTACAAAGTTTAACCCCTAAAATTAACCCATTAAGTGTACAACCCCTGGCAAAAATTATGGAATCACCACACTTAGAGGATGTTCACCCAGATTTTTTACATCGTAGCAAATAAACAAATCACAGGTATGACTCAAAACATTCTGGCTGTGTGAAACATCCCTCAAACAAATTAAATTACATTATTTTAATTAATGGCATATTTTTTTCCAGATCAAATAGAGGAAACAATTATGGAACCACTCAACGTTGAGGAAAGAATTATGGAATCATCAAAATAAAAATTAGTACTTTGTTGCTTCTCCTCTGGCTTTTATGACAGCCTGAATTCTTTGAGGCATGGACTTCACTAATGAAAAACAATATTCTCCATCAAGCTGGTTCCAACTTTCTCGAATAGCGGTTGACAGATCAGCTTTGCAGGATGGAGCCTTGTCATGGACCAATTTTTTCAATTTCAATCGGACTGAGATCCGGACTGTCATTGAGTTGATATGCCTTTCCTGAAGAAAAGCTTTAACACTCTTTGCTCTGTGGCAAGATGCATTATCATCCTGAAAAATGACTTCGTCATCACCAAACCTATTTTCTATCGATGGAATGAGAAAAGAGTCCAAAATTTCAATGTACACCTGTGCATTGACTGTTGAGGCAATGATTGCCATCTCCCCTGGTCCTTTACCTGACATGCAACCCCATATCATAAATGACTGGGGAAATTTTATTGTTTTCTTCAGGCAGTCTTTATACATTCCATTAGAACAGCACCAGACAAAAGTTCCAGCATCATCGCCTTGGCCAGTGCAGATTCGTGATTCATCACTGAATATCACTTTCATCCAATCATCCACACCCCATGATTGCTTCTCTTTAGCCCACTGTAGCCTTGTTTTCTTCTGTTTAGGTGTTAGTGCGGCTTTTCTATATGTAAATCCCATTTCATTCAGCCGATTTCTTACAGTTCTGTCACAAATATTGACTCCTGTTTCCGCCCATTTGTTTTTCATTTGTTTTGTTGGGCATTTTCTATTTTCAAGGCATATTGCTTTGAGATTTCTATCCTGATGCTTTGATGTCTTCTTTGGTCTACCCATATGTTTTCCTTTTATAACCTTCCCATTTTGTTCATACTTGCACCAAATGTTAGACACAGCTGACTGGGAACAACCAACTTATTTTCCACACTCCATGTTGGATTTCATTTGCGTTTTATAATCCTCTCTATTGTTTCAACTGACAACTCTCATGTTGGGGCCATGTTTCCTTTCAATTAGCCAAGTCCAACAGCTTGTTAAGGTCGGTAAGCACTCTCTTTTAACTGCAGAGTAATTAGCATTTTTAGACAGGTGCCAGTATTTGAATTCAGTTTGATTATTGTTTGGTCTCTATGGGAATAAAAGCTGACCTTTTCGTATGAGCCATACCTTACGATTTCACCTTCTCATGTTGAGAGCACCTTGGATCTCAACAACTCTCCAGCTCATGGGTCAACTAAACCACACTGAACATGTGCATGTGAATATCTGAATATATGCTTTTTTCTTCCATTTTTATGTCCATTTTAATCCATTGATATGGAAAAAGGGGGGGGGGGGGGTCTCATTTTAAAATTACTCAATCAGTTAAGCGGATCAAATATCATTTTCTTGTTAAGATCATTATCCATATCACCTAGAGCAAGCCACATGCTACAAATGTTTTGATTAGCTGAGGGGCATAAATTATCATCGCACATCCTTAACAACTAGGCTATTACAACCTGAAAAAATCACCATTATACCACATTTATACCTCCGATTGTTCTCCAAAAATGCTGCATCCTGAATGTATTACAGCTCGGTCAGAGACTGTCAAGGTCCACAAAGAACTAAAAGCACCAACACAGTCCATATGATTAGTGGTGAGGAAGCTACTTTGAAACAGTAGCTTCCCTAGCTACAAGCTTCTCGTTACCTAAAGCAGCTAAATTACAGTCAAGCTGCTATTTTCAAAAAGTAGCTAAATATTGAAGCTATTTAAGAAAGAAAATATTTTTAAATAAAACAAAGTTCTGATTTCAGAATTGAATGTCATCGGATAGTTATTTTTAAAAAGATCTTCATTGTTTTTGTACAACATAAAGACTGTTCTTATTTAGAACATTAACCTCTTCAACTTGCATTTTTGGGCTGCTTCTTGCAATTTTTCACACTCGCATTTAAAAGCTCACCATTCACACATACTGTGGACTAATTGCAAAAAACTGGTCTAATTAGTCAGAAAACCCCCCAGATAAATAATAAAAGACTCTAAGAATTAATAAATAATATTCTATTTGTTTACAATCTTATGATGAATAGATCAAATAAATTTTTTTGGTTGTTTTTTTTGTCAACTTTGTAAGCATGTAACTATGATTCTGTTTACTCTGTCTCCCAGCAGATAGTCTTATTTCATCCCACTATATGGCTTTAAGTACTAGGAAAAATAATCAGCCCTCACAAATGTGCAAATCCATATGCATTCAGACTGATTTTTAGTTTATGCACCACCCCCATTGTTTCATCAAATATCTTGGCCTCTGAGTGGACTAGAAGCTCAATCTAGATGTCATTAGAAAGCTGAGATCTTCCCCATTAAGGTGTAAAACATTTTCTCATCAGTAGTCGATAACACATTTTTTTTCGATGATTTGTTTAACATGCTTTTGATCACATATTTTGTTATGGACATTTATAACATAAGAGAAAATAGTGTAGTATTTACTGAACACAAGCAAGCTCATAGACAATCAGAAAGTGGCTCATACTGTTGAAAACTGCCTAAGATAAGAACAGATATAAGGCTTGTAGCTATTTGGGGCTTACAGCAGCAGTGATCGTCACATAAAAGAAACGTTTGCATTTGATGTCTTAGAGAAATCATATTTTACTTTATGATTCTTTAGAAAATCTTTCAAACTGTGGTATATTGAGAACAAAATAAACTATATAGTCACATTTATGAGTATAAAAGCTTTCATTTGATATATGACTTGTCTATTTAAGTGCTATGCAAATTATTGTTTTATTCTCATGTTAATATTTCTACCACATTACATGGTGCTTATTTGCGACACGGATGTTTTCAGGCATTATTTTGTTATTTTATGTAACATAAATTCTGAAGTGATGGTGTAATATAAAAAGTTCATATTCTAAGCTTTCAAATTATATCTCATATGCCCAGGGTTGGGAGGGTTACTTTTGTAATGTATTCCACTACAGATTACAGAATACATGCTGTAAAATGTAATTTGTAACGTATTCTAAATACTTTGGATTACTTCTTCAGCACTGGTAGATTTTTTCACTTGTTGTGACTATAAAAACTCTGCCAGTACAGTAAGACAAAATACACATGTTAAAAATACATTCTCTGAAAAACCTAAATATCTTATGCAGTGTTGTTTCGAAAACAAGATTAATCAAACTGATCGTGTTTTAAGGATTTTTAGATATTTTTACAGGAAAACAATACAAAAATTATTATCAAGAATATGGTTTTTGCCCTAATATCAAAGGTCTTACTAGAAAAAAAGAAATTATGATCCAACGTGAATTTTCTTGATAAAAAAATATGATCGTGCCTGGTAACATGTGCATGTAAAATGGCTAGAAATAGCATTTTAGCTTAGCGTAAAGCTGACAATTTACACAAGGTTTATTTCTATTTCTTCTGCTCCAAACTTACTTCAAACTTACTTCTCTGTCTGCTCGTATGAATGTAACACATCATAATAAAGTGTTTCACCGCTGTTCAAATGCACTTTGGATCGCATCATTTAAATTGTAACCAGTGGCGGAGCTAGGGGGTGGCCAGGGGTAGCCGTGGCCACCATGGACCGATGCCTGGCCACCCCATTGGCCACCCCGCTCGCAATTGCCGCTTTGGTCATTTTTTGTCTTGGGCACAATTTAGTTTTTAGAGGTGGAACTGTCTCTGTACAACCGCAACACACAGGAGTCTTAACATGTGCACACACCAAGGTCGCCACACCTCTCTGTCCCAGGTGTCACTATACCGCCCCCCCGACGATACGGAAATGCTGCCTGAAAATTTCTGTGCCACTACAGACTGATCGCTGGCCCCTGCCAGGCAACCCCTGTGAAAAACTCCTGGCTCCGCCCCTGATTGTAACTGTAGTGGAATACATTACTTATATTCTGTATTTTAAATACATAATCCCGTTACATGTATTCCGTTACTCCCCAACCATGCATATGCCTGACTTATGTATCCGGGGACATTAACGTTTTAAATGTAAACTTATTTGTTTGTAAACAGTTCACATATGATTTGAAACAGTCATATGGACTACTTACTTTATGGTGCTTTTTGTCCTGTTTGGAGCTGGAAACCCCTGGTCACTGTTTGTTGTGTGGAACGATTTGCATGAACATTCTGCCTAACATCTCCAAATCATACATGATTAGAATGACACAAGGGTGAGAAAATTACGACAGTTTCCATTTTTGGTGAACCACACCTTTAAATACATGAAACATTTCTATTTAGGAGTGCTCTTCATAATGTCTCCTTGGTTAGACTTAAAAATTTAGGAGTAAAATATATGTTCCTAAAACTGCATTTTTTGAAATTGTGCAAGAATTTTTAATGTTCTGCAGAGGCTGCGTTGTGGAAAACTCTAACACTTTTCTGAAGGGTAAAGCCCACATTTCGTGTCACTATTTCCCTTTCACACATTGTCAGATCTTGTGCATGCTTATAAGAAGCTGCTTCGGTCAGTGAAGAAAAAATAAAATAAGATCTTGTTACAAAGCATTTGCAAGACAGATGCATGTACTCAATAACAGATCTCAATTTCCCAATTTCAATTTCATGGAATTATTCGAGTGTATTGTGTTGCACGTTGTAACCGCAATGCTGTTTGTGACAAAAATCGTTTGGTTTTGTGAGCTATTGATATGCAATAATTATCTGTGCCACAGATTTTAATATCTCCTTGTGTCGTGGAGCTCGTGCAGGTATTGTTTTCATGCAGCTGTAGGCTGTCCATTTTACACAAAATGACAAGATATCTGCGATTACTGAGGTGAGGCACCATTTCTGAAAGTGTTTTGACAAAGCCAGCAACTATTTCTGACAGCAAGCCAGTCAAGTGCAAAGCCCTTTCCTCCCTGGAAATGTGTGCAAGGCCGAGATAGAGTTGAAACACACTCACAAATGCAGAAATAGAGAGCCATTTAGGCTAAGCAGTGACAGGCTGCAAAAAGCCCTCTGTGTGTAATGCACTAAAACACTGCGGACCTTCAGAAATTCTAAAATTTTAATAAATTAAACACCACTTCCATTGCCATTACACTTCCCTGTGTCTTACTAGGTCTTCAGTCAGGTTCATCTGCCTCAGATATAGCCTCAAAAACCCAAAATGGAGAGAAGAGTTTCAAAGTCTCCTTTATCTGATTGGAAGTAAAAACCCCATTCATTTTTCTCCATTGGCGATATAATTTTTATTTTTAATGATAACTTTTAAAGACAGAACGTGAGCTCTGAGGTTGTTAATCAGTGGGTTATGCCTCTATTGAAGCCATCAGTCCGCATTTTTTCAAATTAATTTAGAATATGTGTTTAATTGCACAATTTTTGGTGAAGAACTACACAACCCATGATCTTGAGGAAACAATAAACCAATCAGAGAATTAGGCCACTCCTATGATGCACTGTGAATGACGCAATTGAGTGTGTGTGTGTGTGTATATATATATATATATATATATATATATATATATATATATATATATATATAGTATAGTTTATATAACAGAACATGTATTTGTTCTATTCTGTGGATATTTGGTTTATTAAAAAAGTTTACAATTTCAAATAACGTTAAATTATGTTTCAACTGTAGTATGCTGCCACTTCTCAACATAATCTTATTTACATTCACAAACACTGATCATTTGTTTCAATGAAAATATATATCTGCTACTGCTTAAAGGAATAGTTCACCCAAAAATGAAAACACTCTCATTATTGGCTGTCTTTCTTCAGCAGAACACAGATTAAGATTTTTAGAATTCTGCTGAAGAGAGACAGTCATACACATCTGGGATGGCATCAGGGTAAGTGAATAATGAGAGAATTTTCATTTTTTGGGTGAACTATTCCTTTAATGTCCTACATTCTCCATATCCATTCTGTCTGTGCTCATATAATGATTCTCTATTTGTCAAATGTACCACGTCGTCTTCAATCACTTGGATAAGAGCTGAATATCACAATGTTAAATGATGTCTCCTCTGACCTGTGTAGCCGTAAATTAAAGAGGGCTGTTCGCTCTGCTGTGGTGAAGAGGAGGGAGGGTTTTTTTCCACGGTTCTGCTTCCTCAGCTGTTTTCTTTAGCATCACAGCTCACATTTTGTGGCTCTCTTGTGTTCATAAAGCCTGCAAGGCTATAAAATCTGTAAAGGTTATATAGATTGTCGTCAACATTGCCTTGTGGCATCAACATACTGCCACAGTCAGCAAAAAAATTAATAAATGAATAAGTGAACAGACCCAATGAGAAAGACTATTAATGACGCAGCTGGAAATATATTGATCCTTGCATTTTTTCCATGCATAAGTAACAATACAATTTGTAGTAATTAAAGAAAAGGAAGAAACCTATAGAGCATATAGAGTCATGGTAGATAAAAGTCATAAAATGAAAACCACATTGCTTTTGGCTCTATCTATCTACTGTATCTATACTGTATATAGTGAACTTATTTTACACTCTAAGTATATTTTTTAATTTGTCTAAAAACTATTTCCACTATCACAGGAGATTTATGTCATATATATATATAAATTCCCACCACAGTGTCATTTCCATCACATCTCAAAATCTGTATTATGTTTAATAGAATTCTGTGGTGGTAATGACGCTGATGGAAATGACATTTTTAATGTTCCTGAAATAAAACGAGCCTACGACTCCTTTGTCTTGCTAAGGCTAATTTGATAGCTAACATTTCAGTATCCTAAATACATACATTTACATAATATTTTCACACTTTTTGCACAATAAAAATACTCTGCTAACAAGTTATGTTTACCTTGATTTTTCTTTGTTTTCTTCAAACATGACTTGTTTCTTTTTTCATCTCAAGCATGCTCTTCACTGACACTTTAGTCAACTTTTTGTTAACAAAAATCATTTTTGCATATTTTTAAGATTTATGCATTTCAATTTCATAACAAAATTCCATCAAATTGATTTTTTTTTTTCATTACTTGAATATATTTTAACTAAATTATTAGGTGAAACTTGAATGAAATTTAAAATATTTAGTTATTTTATTTTGTTAAAGATTACTCAGTTCAGTTTGATGGAATTTTGTTATGAAACTGAAATGTAACAAATATTTTTTGAGTGTACTAACTTAAAAAAAAAAACTTTTTAAGGGCAAAATTGTTTGGTGTGGTGGCAATGACAGCATTTTTTTTTTTTTTTGGAGAAAAAAAATATAGAAATCATTATACACAATAGATATAGAAATTGTTTATATTTATTTCACTCTTTGCTTAGATTACCATATTTAAAAAAAAAAGAATCTTAAAATAATTTTAATACAGTTTTTAAAGTCTGGGTCTAGGACAAGGTTTAAACGGTAATATATATATATATAATAGGCATTTGAAAAGTACCAAAAATCAATTCTGAAGGCCCAGTAAAAAAGTTTTAATGTGACCTTCATAAAGAAAAGAGAGTGAAACAGGAACATGCATGAAGCTAAAGAAATATATATATATACAGATAGAGAGAAGAAATGGAGCTTTTTCCCCATTAATTCCTGTTCTCATACAATGGTATGATACAGAGATTTTACTTGCTTTCTTTGTCATTCCCATTATTCTCAGTGGTGATTCTAATTACTGTAATACAATAATTTCTAAGACATTACTGCAATAAAGAACATTATCATTGAAAGAATGAATCCTAAAGCAACAAGTCTTAATACTCCTAAAACAAGCTTGATTTTCTTCGAGGACTGTATACTTTTCTTCTTTTATATTTTGGGATGAACTATGACCCGGACATGTTCTTGACAGGTTTCGTGATAATCACCCACATACTGATTTAAAATGCCCAGCATGCCAGTAAACGACCTCCTTTTCTTTCTTTTTTTTACTTTCCTCTTCATCTCGCATTGCTGATGACAAACAGTTGGTAGCTAGCAATTTGTTATCACGACCACCTGGCGGTTTATAGACTGATGTCGTATCAGGGGACGGCGGCGCGCATCAGGTAAGACACACGCAGCTTCCAGGGCTGATGAGAGGTGTGAAGAATTATTAAACCTGCCTCTGAAGTTTCAGCCCCACAAATGCAGTCTCTTCATAAGCAGATGTCATATTCATCTGATAGTGCAGAGCTTTGAGGTGTGACAGACTTTTAGAAATTCAAAACAAATAAGGCGTCAAGAGCACGGGAATTGTAATGCACTTCAAACAGTGTGGGGCAAAGCTAAAAATAGCATTTGGTTTGATGCATTAAATTGCCTTCTTTTACTTAGGAAGTACATGAACAGATGTGATTCTTGAGCTGAAATGTTATCAGTTAATGACTTTGGATATGGCAGAGAAAGATAAATACTTGCGACAATTTTCAGTAGGAGATTTTGAGATCATGTGATTACTTTTGACTCTGAAAAACACATCTTACTGGCAATCATAATGTACCTTAGTGATCGCTAGATACAATTTTTGATATTTTTTTCTGGAGTATCTCTAGATGTTACACACCAAATTTTGTGCGAATCAGACAAATGGCCTATGACAATTTCCAGAAATAAAAAGTGGGTTGGTGAAAATGGAAATCCTTATCCCCATTTCTTTTGTGGGCACTGAAGGAAAATAATTTTGATTCTTGCCCATATGGTTCAAGGGTTATTAGTAAAAATGTAAATGTGTTAATCATAGCACCAGAGTAGTGAAGGGGATTTGGGAATATCTAGTTTCAACATTATTTGTACTTCAGACCTATGTTTTTTTTTTTTTGGACAATAAAAACTAGCTTCTTACATATGTGACCCACATTTGGATTACAACCATTGCAAATGTGTAAAATGTAAAAAGTTTGGGATGGAGCAACATTGAGAGCCCCGTATATCTGGTATTAACCATACAGAGCTTAAAAATGAAGGAAAGTTTGTTCAGAAATAGAATCTAAAAGGATATTAGGATATCTTTAATACTTCTAGAGTTCTCCATTTTTAGACCCACACCATTGACATATAATGCAACAAAGGGTGCTGAAGTCTGCTGATTTAGGAATAGACCTACCCATAAAAATAAAAAGATGATGATGATGCTGACAACTTTCTAAGGGAATTTTTTTTTTTTTACCTGTGCTTTTGCTCCACCCCCTCTACAAAACAAAGGATTTTATGTAAATATTTATCCAAGGCATTTAATATTTTGGCTATCACCATCAGTTGTTTATCTTTCAACAGTACAAAAATGATCAAAAAACACATTTTGAGCCGGGGTCAAACTTTGGAGGTAGCAGGTGTTAGATGCTCGGTGGGCTGCAAAACTGGTCATAGCTTCTGAAAATCTAATCACAAATGGGATGTTTTGACAATAAAATAAGATGTCAATGTCATCATATTTTGAACAAGACAAACAATTATGAAATACTTGAAATACCAACAATACATATTTAATACTACTGTATATTCTTATATGTGGACAGAGAGAAATCTAGTCGATACTTGACAACAATATCTCACTGTAACATTTAAAAGATGGGCAAGGAGGAGGCGGTAACTGGATGAAGCATCAAAGTAATATTTTAATGAAAACTTAAACAAAAAGACACAAACACACACACACGGCAGCTGCGTGTGGCTCTCTCTCTGTCGAACTGCTGCATCCGGCACGGCTTTATCCGTCTCCTTGGCTGATTAGCCCGATTGGGGGCCCTGAACTGCCGCCCTCCTCCTCGTCTCACTCCTCCCTCCTTTGCCTCAGGCTGGGGAACCCCCGGCATGACGTACACCCCCCCTCCCCTTCCAGCCACGCCTACCGGCAGGCTTTCCCCGCCGTTCGAGACCTGCGAGGGAGTCAAGGGGACGGAAAAGAGGAGAGGAAAAAAGCAAGGTGGAGTGACAGTGAAAGAGAGAGAGAGGAGAGAGAGAGAGAAAAAAAAATTGCTTGCCGGTTCCCAGACACACCATCACCTGGTCCTCGACCACTCCTCCACCCTCTGGCGGACGACAACCGCTCCTCCCCGGGCGGACAGCAGTGGGTCCTCCAACCCCTGGCGGATGGAACACCCCTCTGCGTTCTAGCAGCCGGCAGCGAGCCCCTCCTCTCCTCGTGGACAGCGGCCGTTCCTCCGAGTCCAGGCGGCTGCTCCTTTGGGCGGACGGCAGTGGCGAGGACTGCACGACAGCGCATCCCTCCTTCTTCCCGGGTTTCGGCACCAATGTAACAGATAAAAGATGGGCAAGGAGGAGGCGGGAACTGGACGAAGCATCAAAGTAATATTTGAATGAAAACTTAAAAAGACACAAACACACACGGCAGCTGCGTGTGGCTCTCTCTCTGTCGAACTGCCGCCGATTGGGGGCCGGCCGTGCACGCTCACGGCCCGGCCCTGCCCTCCTTCTCGTCACACAGTATTCATTTTATTGTTGCCGTTGTCACTCTCATAACTTTGCAGTGTGTACATGGCCTAACAGAGCTTATTCAGTATTAAAATTAAATTCCTAACTCTAGCCATTGGAGAATAGCATGCACCTTTAAAGCAGTTCATGAGCTGTGCCCCTGCAGCACTTGGATTAATTACACAGTGAGGGACCGAAGTTGTTCTCATACTGCATAAGTCCCTGCATAAATTACAGCTTATCAGTATTTTAGGCATCAATCGGTAGAGTTACTCCGTTGACTTGCTAATGAAATCAGGGAGTGGGTGTTCTAAAATGGCTCTCCGAGTGCCTCGCACCTCTATCTCATTACCAACGCCAACCCAGCGTCACCAAATGCAGTGCAGTCTGCACACGGGCGCAGTTAGTGGCGACTCATAGAGAGTGTGGCTCTTTATAGCAGCAAGAAATCTTTGAAAAGGCACTCGGTTAGACTGCGCTAAGAACGTGAGGGTTCAACTCAAAGAGCTAATGCGTCTGAGAGGTGATCGGGTGCCTAATTGGATCAGAATTCTTGAATAAAACATTTGCCGCTTATTGAACGCCGCCTGTCAATACTCCCAGACAGCAAATATCAGTGACGTGTTTGTTTAGCAAAGGAAATAAGGCAAACACATGGATCTATTTGGATTGTGTGGTGAAGCTAATCTTTTTCAGATATTTGCAAACATATCTGTTAGACCTTGCGATGTCTTCTGGGACCAACTTTGTGAGAGCACGGCTCTGGTTCCTTAAAGATTTAATGTCTGGGGAAGATTATATGCATTATCCAGCAACAGAGCTTTAAATGGCAAATAGCAACACTGAATGGATTTTGTGTGTCGTTGTGTTCTGAAACATGTCAGATCGCAATTCATAATGTAAAACACAAGTATGCATTATCTGATATTGGCAATAAAACAGTGTTGGTCCCTTGTGGCAATACTAAAAATGTAGACTCAAATACCACATGTATACATTTACAGATCTTTAAATGGAGGTGAACATAAATCTCAGTTCAAAGTCTTGATTATCATTAAAAAGATTGCTTTAGAGGAATAGATCACCTAAAATTGAAAATTCTGTCATTATTTACTCATACAGAGCCCTGGACAGGGAGGGAATTTACTTTCTGAAATAGTTTTACATTCCCTCACAATAGCTTTTTTCATCCACTGAAGTAGTCATATTTTAATACAAATATCTGTAGTTAAATCATATTAATAATACAGAAAAAACTAAACTATGGTAAATAAAATCATAATCATTATGCCAAAAACATGATTAGTGTTTTTCTTTTTTTTTTCATGTAGTAACCATGTTTTTTTGTTTGTTTTGTTTTTTTGGGCAGAATGAATATGATTTCATTACAAGTTTTGGTTTACCTGTATTATTACTATGGTTTTATCACGAATATCATGGTTAAAATATGCTGTAGTTACTGTAGGAAAACCATGGTGAACTTTGTGGCTATAGTTTTACTATAAATACCATAGTTGAACTCAAGGTTGGGAGCGTTACTTTTGAAATGTATTCCACTACAGATTACAGAATACATGCTGTAAAATGTAATTTGTAATGTATTTCGTTAGATTACTCGAGGTCAGTAACGTATTCTAAATACTTTGGATTACTTCTTCAGCACTGGTAGATTTTTTCACTTGTTTTGACTATAAAAACTCTGCCAGTACAGTAAGACAAAATACACATGTTAAAAATACATTCTCTGAAAAACCGAAATATCTTATGCAGTGTTGTTTCTAAAACAAGATCAATCAAACTGATCGTGTTTTAAGGATTTTTAGATATTTTTACAGGAAAACAATACAAAAATTATTATCAAGAATATGATTTTTGCCCTAATATCAAAGGTCTTACTAGAAAAAAAGAAATTATGATCCAACGTGAATTTTCTTGATAAAAAAAATATGATCGTGTCTGGTAACGTGCATGTAAAATGGCTAGAAATAGCATTTGAGCTTAGCGTAAAGCTGACAATTTACACAAGGTTTATTTCTATTTCTTCTGCTCCAAACTTACTTCAAACTTACTTCTCTGTCTGCTCGTATGAATGTAACACATCATAATAAAGTGTTTCACCGCTGTTCAAATGATCATTTATATGTATAAATGTTTTCCATCTGAAAGGACTAAATATTAAATTAAACAAATTAATTGTAATTACCAATGATTTAAATTGTATCTGTAGTGGAATACAGTTACTAATATTTTGTATTTTAAATACGTAATCCCGTTACATGTATTCCGTTACTCCCCAACCCTGGTTGAACTATAGTTACTGTATTAAAACCATAGTAAATTCTGTGGTTACTCTGATTTTAGTGCAAATACTAAACTATGGCTACTGTAGTAAAACCACCGTAGATTTTCATAAGGGATGAATGAAGCTATTATGAGGGAATGCAAAATAATTGTGAGGGAATGCCAAACTTATTGCAAAGAAATGCAAACTATTGTGAGGGAACGCAAAACGTACTGCGAGAGAACCCAAAATTTTGTGAGGAAACGCAGACTATTTGTGAGGGAACGCAAAACTTAATGCGAGGGAATGCAACGTTTTATTGCGAGAGAACACAAACAATTGCAAGAGAATGCAAAACTTATGCAAAATCTATTGAGAGGGAACAAAAACTATTACGAGGGAATACAAAATTTATTGAGAAGGAACAAAACTTATTCAGAGGGAACACAAACTACTGAGAGGGAACACAAAACTTATTGAAAGGGAACGCAAAACTTATTGCGTGGGAATGCAAACTATTGCGAGGGAATGCAAAACTTATTGCGAGGGAATGCAAACTGTTGTGAGGAATGCAAAACTTATTGAAAGCGAATGCAAAACTTATTGCGAGGGAATGCAAAACTTATTGCGAGGGAATGCAAAACTTATTGAAAGGGAACGCAAAACTTATTGCGAGGGAATGCAAAACTTATTGAAAGGGAACACAAAACTTATTGCGAGGGAATGCAAAACTTATTGCGAGGGAATGCAAACTGTTGTGAGGAATGCAAAACTTATTGAAAGCGAATGCAAAACTTATTGCGAGGGAATGCAAAACTTATTGCGAGGGAATGCAAACTATTGTGAGGAATGCAAAACTTATTGCGAGGGAATGCAAACTGTTGTGAGGAATGCAAAACTTATTGAAAGGGAATGCAAAACTTATTGCGGGGGAATGCAAACTATTGTGAGGGAATGCAAAACATTGTAAGGGAACGCAAACTATTTCGAGAGAATGCAAAACTTATTGCAAGGGAACACAAAACTTATTGAAAGGAAATGCAAAACTTATTGCGAGGGAATGCAAAACTCATTGTAAGGGAATGCTAAATAATTGCGAGGGAATGCACAACTTATTGCGAGGGAATGCAAACAGTTGTGAGGGAATGCAAAAAAATAATTACATGGGAATGCAAAACTTACTGCATCTAGGGAACACTGATTATTGTGAAGTAATGGAAAATTTGTTGTGAGGAAACAGAAAACCTAAAATAAATTCCCTCCCTGCCCTCTAAGAGGCCCAGTATCCTCATGACATTCCAAACCTGTAATTTTTTCTGTATCCAAGTTGACTGTTGTTGTTTATGCATTTGGCAGATGCTTTTATTCAAAGTGACATACAGTGCATTCAAGGTATACATTTTATCTCTTTGTGTGTTCCCTGGGAATCAAACCCATGACCTTGGTAGTGCTAGAAACAGCTCTACCATTTGAGCTACAGGAACCCTGTAAAACACAGCAGATGTTTTTGAAGGATCATTACACAGCTCTTTCCATACAATGACAGTTCGTGGTGACCACGTCTGTCAAGCTGCAAAAAGTAAAAATAAATAAATACCATAAAAGCATAATAAAAGTAGTCTACAGACGTATGCACCATATCTGAAGTCTTTAAAAACTCAATAAACTAAATAAACTCAAAACATCTCTAGGTGCCTACCAAAATCACACAAATGATTCTTACTTGTGGCAGTGGATTTAGATTTGGAGTGCTTCAGAGGGACAAAGATGAGTTGAAAAAGCAACACTACCTGGGCCACTGTGCACAGTGCCATTGTTACAAACACAATTAGATTAAGAGAGGCCATGGAAGGTGGAATTCATCCTTGGATTCACAGGGTAATGGTTTTGTGTAGCATCATTCTCTGCATCCTGCAGTCATTTATCACAGATTGCCACTGGATGTACAGCGGTTTGGGGTCCTTATCATCCCTACAGTCAGTGTGTCTTTGGCCTATCGACCTGCAATTTATCCCAGAAAGCAGCATGTTTAATATACGTGACACCTAATTACATTCACAGCAGACTGCCAATTAATCTAAGCCCTTGGTGAACCCTCAGGCTTAACACACAATATTCATTTCACCAAAGAGAAGCACAAGCAATTATTTGGTATCTTCACTGTAATTTCTTTCTCTGCCATATTTTCTGGCATTTGGCTCCAAATGGCATTGTGATAGAGTCGATTGTGAGTTTAAATCAATAGTTTTCAACCATATCATTCTCATATTATTCTCATACTTATGAAGAGCTCAAAGAATATGCCATTAACTGTAAATGAGGATTTGGCGACGCCATTTAAAACACCCCCTCAAATTTGCAGTCCCAGAAAGATTAAGCTCTTTCACAGAGAAATCTCCCCTACAGCTACAGTAGGACAGTAGGATGGTTCTTAGCTTTACAAAAATGTGGTTTCTCTGAAAGCTCCAGAATTTTGAAGTTTCAAGTTGAAACATTTCAGATGCTATTTGGCCATATATTTAATAAATACAGTATATATATATATATATATATATATATATACACGCCGATCAACCACAACATTAAAACCACCTGCCTAATACTGTGCAGGTCCCCCTTGTGCCACCAAAACAGCACCAACCCGCATCTCAAAATAGCATTCTGAGATGATATTCTTCTCACCACAATTGTACAGAGTTATCTGAGTTACCGTAGACTTTGTCAGTTCGAACCAGTCTGGCCATTCTATGTTGACCTCTCAACAAGGTGTTTCCGTCCGCAGAACTGCCACTCACTGGATGTTTTTTGTTTCTGGCGTTAATTTGGAGTAAATTCTAGAGATTGTTGTGTGTGAAAATCCCAGGAGATCAGCAGTTACAGAAATACTCAAACCAGCCCATCTGGCACCAACAATCATGCCACGGTCCAAATCACTGAGATCAAATTTTTTCCCCCATTCTGATGGTTGATGTGAACATTAACTGAAGCTGCTGACCCGTATCTGCATGATTTTATGCACTGCACTGCTGCCACACTATTGGCTGATTAGATAATCGCATAGATGATTGTTGGTGCCAGATGGGCTGGTTTGAGTATTTCTGTAACTGCTGATCTCCTGGGATTTTCACACATAACAGTCTCTAGAATTTACTCAGAATGGGGCCAAAAACAAAAAGCATCCAGTGAACTGCAGTTCTGCAGAAGGAAATACCTTGTTGATGAGAGAGGTCAAAAGAGAATGGTCAGATTGGTTTGATCTGACAAAGTCAACGGTAACTCAGATAACCACTCTGTACAATTGTGGTGAGAAGAATATAATCTCAGAGTGCTATATTGAGATGCGGGTTGGCGCTGTTTTGGCAGCACGAGGGGGACTTACACAATTTTAAAAAACTATTTGACACTGAGGTGACACTATACTGTGATAGGCTTTTATATATATATATATATATATATATATATATATATATATATATATATATATATATATATATATATAAAACCCTATCACAGTATAGTGTCACCTCAGTGTCAAATAGTTTGAACAAACTGATCAATGACAGTAAAACCAGCTATGAGAAGACATTACAGAACAATTTGTTTGAATTGTGTCACAGAAGTGACTTTATATTCTCCTTATGATCAACTAGCTATAATGTTATTATCATAATTCACTTTATTATTATTAGGAGATTTTCTAACATTTTATTTTGATGACACTGAGCTACAGCAACAGAATGCTCACTATGCCACACATTTGAAATCTCAGTACATACGGTACATGAGATAATCATTAGGCAAAACACACTCAGTACAAACATCTCTACAGGGGATTATATGGGAAGCATTGCAAATTTTCATTCCCTGATGCATTTGGACAAAGAGAATATGAAATCATACTTGACTCACAGACATTTCTGGAAACATTAGAAGAAGTCAAATCTTTTGATTAGGGTATTTTTAAAAAACATGCCAGAGCCAAATGACAACAAGCTTCTAAGTGTAAGTCCATTATTACTTCCTCAAAATCACAAAAACAATCGTCAAGGATCCAGAATAATTGAAGGGATAGTTCTTTCTTTCTTCTGCAGAGCACAAACAAAGATCTTTAGTTGAATATTTCAGCTCTGTAGGTCCTTACAATGCAAGTAAATGGTGACTAAAATTTTAAAGCTCCAAAAGGCACATAAGGGCAGCATAAAAGTAATCCATAATACTCCAGTGGTTTAACCCATGTCTTCAGAAGTGATCTAATCAGTTTTGGGTGAGAATGACCAAAATATAACTCCTTTTCATTGTATATGATGCATGTGCAGAGCGCTAGATGGCGCTATAGGAAGCGTAATCATGAAATCATGATCGCCAAAGAGACTGCTGTCAAGATTTATAGTGAAAAATTTGTTTTTACATTTACATTTATTCTTTTCGCTGATGCTTTCATCCAAAGTGACAGAACATAGCAATTTGTTATAGAAAAGTCAACCATATCTTCAGTATCGCACTGCCAAGTTCTAAAAAGTGGCTGGAGTAGTATAGATGCTAGTGCACAAGAAAGAGACAGACAAGGAATTTTTATTTTATTATTATTAAAAAAAAATAGTAAGTGCATTTACTGTGGATTGGTTAAGTGCTCACGGAACAAATGTGTTTTCAGCTGGTTCTTGACTGCTGAGACAATATAAGCAGATTGTGTGGAGGTTGGATGCTCATTCCACCACAGAGGAACAGAGAAAGTGAATTATCGTGAAATAGACTTTGTGACTCTTTGCGATGGGACCACCAGGCGCCGCACTTTTATTGACTGCAGAGAGCGAGTTGGTACATAGACCTGGAGGAGTGAACTGAAATAAAAGGGTGCTGTTCTATTGGCTGTCCTGAAGGCCAGAGTCAAAGCTTTGAATTTGATGCGGGCAGCTACTGGTAGCCAGTGGAGTGAAATCAAGAGTGGGGTGATGTGAGTCCTCTTTTGGCTGATTCAAGACGAGACACGCTGCAGCATTCTAGACCATCCGCAGTGGCTTAATCGTTCTAGCTGGCAGACTGGCCAACAGGGCATTACAGTAGTCCAGTCTTGAAATGACCAGAGCTTGGACCAGGAGCTGTGTAGCATATTCAGACAGGAAAGCTCTGATTCTCTGATGTTGTAAAGCATGAACCAGCAAGACCGAGCGGTTGAGGAGATGTTGGCAGTGAAATTAAGATGGTCATTCACCACCACTCCCAGGTTCCAGGCTGTCTCGGTTGGCGTTAGCGTAGTTGAACCAAGATGAATGGAGAGGTTGTGGTCAACAGAGGGGTGGCTGGGATCACGAGAAGTTCTGTCTTGGTAAGGTTGAGCTGAAGGTGACGTTCCTTCATCCAGGCGGAGATCTCCGAGAGGCAGACAGAGATACAAGCAGAGGCGGTGGGGTCATCAGGCTGGAATGACAGGTAGAGCTGTTCTTTTGTATTTTGGTCTATTCTCATCCAAAAACGATTCGGATCGCTTCAGAAGGCATGGATTAAACCTCTAGAGTCTTATGGATTACTTTTATGCTGCCTTTTGGAGCTTCTAAATTTTGGTCACCATTCACTTGCATTGTATGGACCTACAGGGCTGAGATTTTCTACTAAAAATCTTCATTCGTGTTCTGCAGAAGATAGAAAGTCACACATCTGGGATGGCATGAGGGTGAGTAAATGATGAGAGAATTTTTATTTTTTGATGAAATATTCCTTTAAATTCCTTAATACTCTCATAATTTTGGCTTTACAAAGCCAACATAATGTTATTCTACAGATATTTATATTCCAAAATCCGTAAACAAAGACCACAATTATCAACTGTATCTCCTCCTAGAGCGTTCAAGCAACATCCATCAAATATGGCACAGGCCTTCAGACTGTTGACCTTCTGACTTTGGTTGCTTTATGGTTTTCCTGTAATGGATACTCAAAAATCCCATAGACTTACATTGACTTCATTCAAGATTTTTTTCTGACCACATTTCTTCTGTGAAGCTGAAGGTTCACCACTATCCTTCTAAGTTTTAATAATGCATTGGACAGTTCTTAACCCAGTTCCAGTGATTTCAGCAATCTCCTTAGTTGTTTTCTTTTCTTGATGCAGGTCAATAATTTGCCTCTTCTGAAACCACGACCACATATCTGCTTATTTAAATCGAAACTGCAATTTAATTTTTTTGGCCAGGCAGTGTAATAGCATCATTTCAATGCAAATCATTATTTCCTGTCCATTTAATTATTTATTTGGTAGGTAGCCTTGTAATAAGCAGGACAATTTACAATCAGCTGGTCATTTTCGCAAAATAAAGTCCTTCAGGATGACACAATACCGCTCCGTGGACCAACGTGTTACGCTTTATTTGACGATTAAGATCAACTGAGTGTAGATTAACCCTTACTTAGTAATTTTTGATGGAAATACAACCCAAAATTGTTTTATATATATCACATAATCATGTGGTAGTGTATATTTTGATAATCCAATGATTTGATAATACACTGAATTAAATCTGATTGGATGAGCCACATCTGAAGTCGTTTGTGATTCAAAGTGGTAGAGTAGACATCAGTTTTCTACTACAGTAGGTACCGAATTTTTAAATCATGATGGATATACCACAGTCAGAATGATACAGCAGAATCTCCAAATCACTTTCAGCACAGATCCTTTATTTTCAGTATAGCATGTCATAAATAATATCACAAGCTGACATGAGTTTAAATCATTGCCCCGTTAATATAATTTATTACTGACATAGCTAAATTTGACCATAAATTCAAACAGAAAAAAGCAAAGTGGAAATTTTTTTGTCCCTTCTGCACTCATTAAACTCACAGATTTGCACTTTACACTCAATTAAAACAGTGTTAATTAGTGGTTAATTACTCAGTAAATAATTAGCAACGTGAGATGGTTCTGTTTGTGAAAGTTAAAACTCTGTCAATTAAATGTTCTTTAATGCAATATCCCACATCTCACATCCTTTAACAGTCACAATATGCCAGCATCAACATTACTTTTCATCTGAGCAGAACTAGCAGTTTAACAAAACCTATGACCCTTCTAATTTATGGAGAATGCCACTAGATCATTGTTTCTCAACTGGCAATATCACAAGTCTCTCCTGATATGGATGTGGACAGCAGGGATAAAACAATACCAATTATTTGGCAAATGCATATAATACAAGTTGTGCTTAGGCTTAACTTTTAAAATGCAGGAGAAAATAATTCCCATATCTTTTGTTGTTGATATCAAAGGTTGTGTGTCCAATTAAACCAGACAAAATTCATCTGTCACTTGGTAGAAGCTAGCCAATTTACATAGATGCCAACATGGACAAGTTGTGTGACATGCCGTCATCTTCAAAAACCATGAAAAAAAAATAAAATAACTACACACGGAACAAAATATGGCCTATTCTACATTAGCCTCCAGAGACCCGAGCGTGACTGCTGTGTGCATTTCCCATTTACCTTTTTGATTTGTAAGTAGTAACACCTAATAAAAAAGCAAAGTAATAATAATAATAATAATAATAATAATAATACATTTTAGAGCAATTAGTTTTCCTAAAAATGTAGGTCCACATATGTGGACAGAGAGACTAAGTTGTGAAATTTTTAGTAATACCAAGCTATAGAAAGTCAAATTTGGTTATTCATGTTTTAGAGACATAACAGATATTACAGCTGATTTCCTATAAAGCTGAATAATAAATTCTGATTAAAAGTAATGGCCAGAATCATCAAATCACTGCCAACCATGTTAAAATAACATTTTGCATTATAAAATTCTGAATCTATGTACTGATTACATTGTCCCTGTCTGCCAAACATGTTGAGTGGTCCAAACATCATCTGCAGCATGAAACTGAACTTTTGGTCAGATTTTAGGAGTAAATGCACTTATCTGCATAGAAAGCTATAGGATGCACCCTTGCTCCCTCTTTAGTGAATGACTTAACCTCCCTCCAGTGTGCTGTCTGTACTGGTCTCAGAACAGTTCTAAATGCACCTTATTTTATCCTAACTCCATATAAAGTCTCTGAAAGCAGCATTTTTCAGCTTTTGGATGAACCCATTGATTCTCAGTGTGAAAATGCACAGTAAATACTGTATATAGGACTGCATTTACTAATGTTAATGAATAGAACCGTATTGACAGTGATAAAATAAAATATAACATTATGTATATTAAAATGAAGCGAAATGACCCACAGATGTGTTATAGTTGAAAATTATTCAAAATAACTAACATGTTTTTTTCAACTTTTGAGGGAATAATTTCCACATATGTGGACTTCATCTTTATCAGCGCACTGACACGTGGAAAATGATTGGATTTTTAAAAGCGGCATATCAAACAAAACTAGAGACGCTACTCTTTACACCTAAACAGGTTTCAATAAAAAAAAAAAAAACGTTGAGGTTTCTTACCAGATGCACTTTTGATGGCGCTGCACCCGTAGAAGCTCTTCACAGAAATCAATGTCATGCTGTTGTGTCACGTGACGTGGTGCGCCAGAAGTTTAACCCTTCAATGACAGTGTAGAGTGTTTTGAATAGTATTCAGTCAGTTTTAATTCATTTAAATTATGTGTTGTGTATAGCAAAGCCAAAATACAACATCCACACATGTGGACACAGGGTCGCACAAGGTTAAATACTGGTTAATTTGCAGTGAGGATAAAGTTGTGTTCTCTGGGAGGCTTTTGGTCACATTCTAAGCTGTTTTTGACTAAACATGCTTGTTTGTTTGGTGTGAAGGAATGGTGTAATAGCTTCCAATCTACTGTTGTCACTCCAACTACCAATATTCTTCCTGAGGGGGCCTGGGTAGCTCAGCGAGTAAAGATGCTGACTACCACCAGTGGAGTTGTGAGTTCGAATCCTGGGGTGCTGAGTGACTCCAGCCAGGTCTCCTAAACAACCAAACTGGCCCGGTTGCTAGGGAGGGTAGAGTCACATGGGGTAACCTCCTCATGGTCGCTATAATGTGGTTCACTCTCGGTGGGCGTGTGGTGAGTTGTGCATGGATGCTGCAGAGAATAGCATGAAGCCTCCACACGTGCTATGTCTCTGTGGTAAATGCGCAGACTGACGGTCTCAGACACGGAGGCAACTGAGATTCGTCCTCCGCCACCCGGATTGAGGCGAGTCACTACACCACCACAAGGACTTAGAGCGCATTGGGAATTGGGCATTCCAAATTGGGGAGAAAAAGAGGAGAAACTAAAAAAGAAATTAATAAAAAAATATTCTTCCTGAAATGTAATCAAGTGTAAAATTGTTGTTAACAGTTAGATAGCTTGTTTAAAGATATCTAACTGTTATCATCACTTTCTTCCGTGGAACACAGGAAGGCAGAATGTTATCCTCAGTCACCATTTACTTTCATTGTATCGGAAAAAAATATTCCATGAAAGTGAATGGTGACTGAGACTAAATAATTTGTCTAATGTCCCCTTTGGTGTTCCATGGAGAGGAGAAAGTCAGTCAGGTTTGGAACAAAATGAGAATGAGTAATTGCTGATGAATGCCCTAACAACCTCAAAGTAATGCATTAAAAATCACTTAGAACACCTTAGCAACATCCCTAGCTTTGTGGCGGCACGTTCTGAAGAGGCAAGCACACCTGAAATTTTCTGCAGCCAAATAAATTAAATCTAGTTACCGATTAAAAAATAGAATGGAATTATTAGGATTTAATAGTAATTGTTGAGGGCTAACATTCAGTGTAGCAAAATATTTGTAACAGGGTAAAAGGGAAAGGAAGAGGCGAGAACCGGACGAAGCATCAAAGTAATGTTTAATGAGAAATTAAACAAAAATACACGAACATAAACACATACAGGGCAGCTGCCTGCAGCTCTCTCTCTCCCCCGAACTGCCGCCTCCGGCCGCCTTTATCCCTCTCGTGGGCTTGATTAGTCTGATTAGGGGCCAGGCGTGCGTCATCACGGCCCGGCCCGGCCCTCCTCCTTGCCACAATATTATAATACCGAGACATTATAATATAATTCAACATAAACACAATTTTGATCTGACCATCAATATAAGAAATCAGTTACTTTGAAACAAGTGATTATAATTCTCATTTCTGTATATCTGATTGTGACATTAGAAACCAAATGTTCCGTAGAATTAAATGAAGGCTGATAAACGACAGGGCACAATTTCAAGGTGCTCTTGCTTTTAACCTTCATCTCTGTTTGAAAAGGCTTTTAATTTTTTATTTCAACATTATTCAGTGCAGCAGCATTGACCGTAACATCTTACATGTACTGTATATGTCTTTGTAGCAGTTTGATGTGGAAAAGTTTGGACTTTTTCAAACTGTCATTAGCATTACACTAATGTATGTTGGTAATTTTGATTACATAATTCATTGACATTTCAAAACACTTTACAGATACCTTTGGTGATCTGTCTAATTCTTTTCCTGCTTTAAAAGCTTTTCTACGTGGGCTGTAAAGGTTTTCTCCCTCTCATTCTCGCTGCTAATGTCAGCTCTCTCGCATAATGTGAGTCATGCTTCAAAGTTGTAATTTAAGGCTGTAATGAAGCCAAAAGTCTTTAAAGTTTCACGACATGAAACATTGATTGTACTCCAAGGAAGCTGACTGACATAGAAATAGTTTGATTTTCCAAGAATTTAGAAATTACACTGGGATCCAAATACTCAATTTTCAAGTCTAAATAATCCAATATAACACAGAATTACTAATACAGTCATTGGTGTTGTGCTTGTGTTGTCCTGATAAACACTTTTCCAAAACCTAGTGAGCTCCCTCACTGTCTGTTGCCTGTATAGGCACCATTCTAATTGACTTGAAACCTCATAAATGAACAATTCGGAGTGTTCTACATAAGCAGCAGTTCCACGGGTCATACAAAAAGCGATCCTCATGGGAGACTCGTCTAACAATTGTTTTCAGTTGAGTTTGACGTTAGCATTTGCTAATCTAACAACGCGATACTCATTAATAAGCATAAAAATACATAGCACACAGAAATATTGGAACTGTATATTATCAATATATAATCTAGCTTTGCCCACCAAATTGTATCTAGCTTGTCGGCATGCATGGAAATACTTTCCCCGCAAACTGTCAGTTGTGCGATGGTTTGACGGTGGAATGACTAGTTGAATTTGACTCAACTAATGGGCTTGACTAGTCGACTATTAAAAATCAATTAAAAGTGTTGATGAAGTAATTTCTGTCAAGCTTACTGTGCGCAAGACGTAAAGGCATACAGAAAACCAAAGTATGCTTGAGGCCACATCTACACAAATCCGTTTTTCGTTCCAAAGTATGCGGTAAAGGAGAGTGTTCTCTAAACACTCAGTTTTCACTTGTAGTAAAATATTGCATGTAAAGACTGCTATGTTTATTGCCAGGATAATATAACAAGCATAGTGATAAATATTTTTAATAATGTACATTAAGACAAAACACCAGGTATATTATAAAATATGAGGTACATGATGAGGTACAATAGCACATTATAGCAATATATAAAAAATAAAAAGAAATTATAAATGCACATTTATAATTCATTGACATATATTATAAGCATACTTTCAAAAACAGAGTGGGTTTATGTTTGTAATACAAAGGGTTTATAAACTGCAACTATTTAGTAGGGCTGTGAATCGATTAATTATTAAAAACTAATTAATCGCACAGTTTTCTGTGATTAATCGCGATTAAATCATGGTTCATAATACATTACAACAAACATTAAAAATCATTACAAATGTATTTACTTTATACTTTGTCTCAAAGAGCTTGCAAGAAATTGGTTAGTCGTAATTTATTTTAATTATTGAAATATGTACGTGTTAAAATGTTTTTTCTTCCTTTTTTTTATTTTTTATTTTTGCTTTATTTTTTATTTGCGGATCGAGTTTAGTAGACACATTTTTACAGGTTTTAATCTTTGATACAAGTTAGGGCTGGGCGATATGTCTTAAAAAATTATATCTCGATATTTTCAGCCTATTGACGATATTCGATATATATATATATATATATATATATATATATATATATATATATATATATATATATATATATATATATCTCGATAATTATGTATTTGCTCTAAAATGGCTCCATCATTTCATCCAAACAGCCACTGTAGCCAAGTAGATTCAATATTTTAAAGACATTAAATTAAAATCTATTTAAAAATAATTTTTAAAACAATCTTTTCCATGGATATGCACTTTAAATTTATATTTCATATACAGTGATACATAGTAGCCTAATAAAAAGCCTAATTATTTACCTTCTAATAGTTTTACTAATACATTTTTTGTGAATGAACAAGATGTGCAAAGCGACACTGACTTATTTTTGAAACCCCAGTTGAACGTTGCATAATACTAAATTATTACTGTGGGACACGTCAGGTTTATTATAATAATATAATGCTGAATTATCATGATTATTCTGATTATTAGATTTGCATATACAAAAGTAATATTTTTCTGTCCTGCTTACTTCACCTCCACCTGGGGCTTTTATTTTGACACCGAAAAGGCAGTATGTATGTGACAGTTTACAATGTCCTGCATTTCCTGAAACGCTGTAATCTCCTCCTTTTCTGTTTTTCTGTGACGCATTTGTAGATTTGTATAATATCTTGTTGCGGTTACTAATGTTTGGAATTGCGCGAATGCTTGAACCTGCATTACTTTGATTTCACAATGCACCTGAACTGATCTGAGAGCGCCGCCATGCTCGTGCACACAGATCAGCACATCACCGGTTTGTTCTGAATCCCACACAGACCTTGTTTATCTGTCTTTAAATCACAGCCTTTTGTGGATTAATAATCACATATGACCAGCCTGAAGGATCGTGAAATGAGTCTACTGATGCGCTCTTTATGAAACTTAATGGCCTAATGATAGCACATTAAAATCATCGCGATATTCACAATATTGGTTAATTTGACATTGTCAGCAAAATTATCTCGATTATATCGTTAATATTCGATGTATCGCCCAGCCCTAATACAAGTATATGTATACATGCCATAAAATCAGTGGACATGTTATAATTACAATTTGGGCAAAATTTTCAGGCATTTTCCAGTGGACATTTTTAATAATAGGATCAAATGGGCAGATCCAATTCTTATCAAACTTTATTGGCAAGAGAAACTTAAGTGTACATTGCCAATGCATTATTAGACACTATACATAAAATACAGATATAAAACATATTGAATGAAAAGTTTAATTTGCTGATGTTTAAAATCTCAAAACTATTATTTTCTCTGGATGGCATTCAGTCTCCACAAGTATACCTGGCTGCAGCTTGCTGAACGGGTCCTAGGTGTCTCTCGGGTGGTTTCGCTTTTGTCACTGGTTCAGATGAAAGTCAGTGAGCGTTTTTGGGCGATGCGAAGAGATACAGCAGCTTGCCTGTATCTCTAGCAAGCCTGGCTCTCCGGTTGCAGATGAAGTCTTCATTCTTCATACAGTAAATCCGCTCCCGTGTTTATTTTGCCTGGGGCATGCGTTGCGCGAAATGAATAAGCATGAACTGCTCCACACAATTAGTTTCTGTGCGAGGATGTTTAGTTGAGTCGTGTGCACCTTCAGATTTTCAGCGGAAGATTTGTCGGACCCGGTGTGAATAGTGGCAGTGCCATAGTAAATCATTATTCCTATGCAAAAGCTTGTGCAAACATACGCACTGAAAATTCTGGCTTGGTGTGAAAAGGCATTTAGCCCTTAAGTGTACCATATTCGTGGAATGTCGCATTCAGCATTTCCCACGCAAATACAGAAATGTGTTTTTAATTTGGAAACATCCCAGATCCCTGGGCCAAAACACAGTAGGCTGGAAATATAAAGAGTTGTCAATATCAGGCAAGCCAACTTCACTGTGTTGTAGAGATGATGCGATTGGACATCGCTAGCAAGCAGCACTGTAAAGTAGTGAGAAAAATTGGAAAAGCTACTTCCACCCAACTCCCATATATCAAGATGTGTGCTTTATCCAATGTCATGCAATGCTTTCCTGAAAATGTTGGTATGCTCAATCACATCAGTTCTAAAGTCACCCTACACCACACACACACACACACACACACACACACACACACCGTCTCCAAGACAGATACCCAGCAGAAGTGTTCAGTATTTATGAGCAGATGTCTAGTTTGGATGGCAAGCATCAGGTGTACGACTCTGCATTATTACACAAGTATCTTGTCTCACAAACCTATCATTCAGCACCCTCGCATAAGAGTTCTCGTGCTTTCTCCAGTATGGACCGAACGGATAGGATGCATGGAGCTCACGTACCTTGTGTCTGTTTTAGTGTGGTAATTTGCTTAATGTTATTACCCTAATTGCTGTTCTCAGCTAAATGAAGGGCCAACAGAAAATAGTGCTTGCATGCTCCGAGCAGCGTGTGTGGTCTATGAGCGTGTGCCCACTGTAATACATGAACTTTATAAGCAATTCTTTTTTTAGCCTCAAAGCTCACAGTGCAACTGCAAATCGTATTTTTTAAACAAGTTTGTCCACTGAGCAGATTCGGAGTTGACTGCAAGAGTGAAATGCCAAATATGTAGCCTTGTATTTTATAAAATATTTTGTGGAAAGTGAGTATAAGCTTGTTAGTTGTTCGTTTAGGGAACAATACCTCTGCTTTTCGAATTTTGTGTTCACCACAACGCTCTACACTAATATACAGCTCAAGAAAAAATTAAGAGACCACTGCAAAATTATCAGTTTCTCTGGATTTACTATTTATAGGTATGTGTTTGAGTAAATTGAACATTTTGGTTTTATTCTATAAAGTACAGACAACATTTCTCCCAAATTTTCAAATAATAATATTGTCATTTAGAGCATTTATTTGCAGAAAATGACAACTGCTCAAAATAAACAAAAAGATGCAGTATTTTCAGACCTCGAATAATGCAAAGAAAACAAGTTCATATTCATTTTTAAACAACACAATACTAATGTTTTGGTTTGAGTATTTCTGTAACTGCTGATCTCCTGGGATTTTCACACACAACAGTCTCTAGAATTTACTCCGAATGGTGCCAAAAACAAAAAACATCCAGTGATCAGCAGTTCTGTGGATGGAAACGCCTTGTTGATGAGAGAGGTCAACAGAGAATGGCCAGACTGGATCGAACTGACAAAGTCTACGGTAACTCAGATAACCGCTCTGTACAATTGTGATGAGAAGAATATCATCTCTGAATGCTATTCTGAGATGCGGGTTGGCGCTGTTTTAGCGGCACGAGGGGGACCTACACAATATTAGGCAGGTGGTTTTAATGCTGTGGCTGATCGGTGTGTGTGTATATATATATATATATATATATATATATATATAAAGCAAAGCTTTGCTATTGTCAAAGCTCTATTTTGCACAGATATGTCTTGAAAATGGTTGTGCAGCTCTGTGTCTAAAACACTCAGGTATTACATGGAGAGTAAAGAGACAGGAGAGAAATGGACATTACTTTGAGCAGGACACACACACACACACACACACACACACAAATAATAACTGAAAAGGAAAAATCCATTAAATTCTTCTGAAATATTAAGTGAATATATCTATATGTTTTTTTTTCCTTTATCCGCTTTTTATTTGATAAAAAACTTATGAAAGATTTAACTACTGTTGGTTTCTGTTGCAGTTAGAGGCATGAAGGAATTGAATCTTTTAGTTGTCCCTTACAAACCTGCCCTGCTTTATGTGTCTTTTCCTTCTTAGGTCGACTCCTTGGGAAATAATGAGAAACCTTGATATAACGTGTGATTAGCATTGATTCAGATTTAGTTTTAATACAATTAAAAATTGAGCATGTAGAAACTAAATGTATAAAATACATTTTAAGCTCTTTATGTAATAAAAATGTTCAGTTTTGAATACACTATATGCCATGGCAACTATATTGCTTAAGTTGCTCTAAAATCACACATACTCACTCTAAACCAGGGGAACTAAACTTTGGAAAGCCAAGGGAGCGCACTTTTGTTTTGTTAATGAGGCTATTTTAATACATCATGGTAGGCCTGTACCTAAAGTAGGTCATACTGTATACTTCAGCACAAAGTACCGCTCTAAACAATTACAAAACTGTACATTTTGTGAAATATCAGCATTTATTGTCAGCTATGGAAAGCAGATACTAGCTCTAAAAGTGCTTCAATGAGAAATCTTCAATGAGAATACTACATACTGTATGATTACCAACTTTTAGAGTTTTGTTTATGTTAGTAACGCAAACCAGTAAACAAGCATTTAGGATAATACGTCTCAACAACGTTACTGAGGATACTTTTTTTTCTGTTATTACAATTCGCAATGAGCGTACTGTACATCACTATTGAGCTCTTCATAACCCACATTCACACTAAATTATGGATGTGCATGGATAGTCAACATTTGGTTAACCATTCCACTCGCCACTATTTGAATACCAAAATAACTATTCGGTTATTCTACATGTGCAATAGAGGTCTTCAACCCGACCCCAACTTGACGAGTTCCAACAAACCATCTGGTTTTCTGGCCGGGTTTCGGTTTCGGGTTTCAGTTTTTCAAGTACAGGGCGAGGTAGGGGCCGTTCAAACACGTTTTTGCATTTTTAGACACCAAGTACACTTAAAAAGAATTTGAATTTTAATAAATGCATCTCGAAACACCTGCGTTGCATCACCTGCATGAAAACCACAAATACACACTCTAAATTCTAACTTTACAACTATATTTACATGCTCTAATACTCGCATACACACTCAAAAACCACAAATGTACACTCTAATACACACATACACACTCAAAAACTACAAATACACACTCTAATACACATATACACATACACACTCAAAAACTACAAATATACACTCTAATACACAAATACACACTCAAAAACTACAAATATACACTCTAATACACACATACACACTCAAAAACTACAAATACACACTAATACACACTCAAAAACTACAAATACACACTCTACTCACATGCACACTCGAAAATACTCAAAATACTCACACACTCTACAACTACACATACACACTCTAATACTTACTCAAATCACACTTCTGATACTCTCATACATACTTGAAAATCACAAATTTACACTATAAATATGCACTCTAAATCTACACACACCTACTCTATATACTCAAATATGCACTCAAACCACACATACACACTCTAAATCCTCACATACACACTCAAATCACAAATACACACTCAAAATACTTAATTTAAAGCTACACATACACACTCTGATACTTACAGTACATACACACTCAAAGCGCACATATTAATACTCCCTTAATACTCATGTACACACTCAACAATCATTATTATACACTCTAAAACTGCTGTAATTACATACATATACACTCAAACCACACACACATTTTAAATAATCGCATACCCAATCAAACCACAAATACACTCTAAATACTCACATTCCCTAAAACCACACATACACTCTCTAATACTCACACACACACTCTTAACACTTACATTCTAAATACTCACACATGCACTGTAAAACCACACATACACTATGAAGTGTACACTATGAAGCATATGCAATCTAAAATCATGTATTCACAGTAAACACTCCAAACACATACACTCTTAAATAAACATATACTCTAAAATCACACACATACATACTCTAAACTCCTTTACACACTCTAAAATCTCACAAACACTAACATACTGTACACACTTTAAATATGTACAGTAACCCCACCAGAGACAGAAATATACTGGATCACTGCTACACAACATTAAAGGATGCATATCGCTCTGTCCCTAGAGCAGCTCTGGGACTCTCTGATCACTGTCTGGTTCATCTTCTTCCGACCTACAGTCGGAAACTAAGGGCATTTTCAGACCTGTAGACCATTTGCTTTGTTCCAAAACGGGGACTAAATTGTTACAATGTTGCATTTTCTTCTTGGTTCGGTTCGCTTTCACAAGGCAACATTTCAAAGCGGACCAAAACTATGTCAATAAAAGTCACATGTGAGCAAGCCTTCCCCTTATTGGTCACTATGTTTGTTCGCTGTTCCAGGATTAAGCTCATCCATTGATATACCGGTTACAATTATATGCCTGCAAAAAATGTGTCAACCATTACCAATTTTTCGAGAATTTTTAGGGTCGCCAGTTAGAGGTTGTGCTCCAAATACAAATTATCCGTCACTCGGATGGATATGAGCTGTAAAGTTTCCGTCATGGTTATTTTTATCCGTCATGAGTTGCTTTTGCATTATTTCTCCATTGAAATGTGCCTGCTTGTTATCACAGATGTCTCTCTCTATCTCGCACTTACACACATGCGCACACACACAAACAGCAGAGTAAAGCCGCGTAAAAATTTAATTTGTCAAAAAGTTGCTAACGCCATCCAACCCGTGTCCTGCCGCTATCCAAATGAGTGAAACTAAAATTACCTCAGGAATTATAAAACAGCTCCTATTTTAAACATGCAATTATATCTAATATAGTTGCCAAAAGGCTATATCCACATTTTGATGATGAATTACAGAGAAGTTCTGATCAACAGATGTCTTCTCCAAAGATCCCTCAGTTATGTTCATGGTTTTTATATGGATATTGTTTGATTCATTGGTCCGTTGGGTCGGTTTGCATTCTCACCACAAGCGAACAGCTCCAGAGTTCATTTGAAGTTGCAAACTCAGGTCCGTACCAAAATAATTGAACGAGGTAGTCTCGGGCCGATTGTTTTGGTGTGGACCCGAGTGCAATTGCCGTGTTCATATATGCCTAAACGAACTGAACCATGGGAGAAAACATGCCAGGTTCCGAAACAAACATTCCAAATGATCCAGGTGTGAAAACACCCTAAAATCAGCTAAATCTGTAGTAAGGACTGTAAAGAGATGGACCAATGAAGCAGAGCTGGAACTACAAGCCTGCTTTGACTGCACTGGTTGGAGTGTTTTTGAAGCTGCAAACACCAATCTGGATGAGCTCACAGATACTGTGACATCATATACTGTATCAGTTTCTGTAAGGTATGTTCATTCCTACTAGGACTTATTTAACGTTCAACAATGACAAACCATGGTTTACAGCAAAATTCAGGCAGCTTTTTCAGGACAAAGGGAATGCTTACAGAAGTGGGGATAAAATCTTGTACAATCAGGCCAGAAACACACTGACAAATGAGCTAAAAGAAGCTACTCTGAGAAGCTTAAAAACAAGTTTTCAGCTGACGAACCTGTATCAGTGTGGAGAGGCCTGAAAGACATTACTAACTACAAGACACCATCCCCCAACACTAGGGAGTCAACAACTGGCTGACGACCTGAATGTGTTCTACTGTAGATTTCAAAAACGCCCAGTCTCACACCCCACACGTGCTCTGGCCTTCACCTCACACAAACATCAACAGCCACCCTCCTCCCCCTCCTGCTACTCAACCTGCACTTAAGATCTGTGAAGAAGATGTGTGCCGCGTCTTCCGGAAACAAAAGACAAGGAAAACACAGGGCCCAGATGGAGTTTCACCCACTTCTCTAACATCCTGTGCTGACCAACTGACCATCTTCACACAGATCTTCAACAGATCACTGGAGCAGTGTGAAGTTCCCTACTGCTTCAAACACACCACCATCATCCCTGTCCCAAAGAAACCCAAAATCACAGGGCTTAATGACTACAGACCTGTTGCCCTGATATCTGTGGTCATGAAGTCATTTGAGAGACTGGTGTTGGCCCACCTGAAGGACATCACTAGACCTTTTCTCGATCCCCTTCAGTTTGCTTATTAAGCAAACAGGTCTGTGGATAATGCAGTCAACATGGGATTTCATCATATCCTGCAACATCTGGACAGACCAGGGACATATGCAAGAATTATTTTTGTGTACTTCAGTTCAGCTTTCAACACCATCATCCCAGCTATTCTCCAGACTAAATTAAACCAACTCTCTCTTCCCACCTCTATCTGTCAGTGGACCACCAGCTTCCTGACAGATAGGCAGCAGTTAGTGAGACTGGGGAAATTCACTTCCAGAGTGAGGAAAAGGGCTAGAAAAATCACTCTGGATCCCACTCACACAGCCCACTACCTCTTTGAACTGTTGCCTTCTGGCTGGCGCTACAGAGCACTGAGCACCGAGCACCGGATCCGTCAGGCACAAGAACAGTTTTTTCACTCAGGCTATCCATCTCATGAACAGTTAATATATATATATATATATATATATTCTTATTGTGTATTCCTATATAATCCCTTGTATGTGTAAGCATACTTGGCAATAAAGCTCATTCTGATTCTAACACACATACTCTAAACACTCACATACACATTCCAAACACTCAAATACACAAAATTCACATACAGACTCAAATCACACATACTCTAAATACTCACATACACACTCACACATACAGAGGCGCACATGGGCAGCAGCGGCAGCAGTGAATCATGCAAATTGCTCAAGCTTAGAATGCTGGTGATTGAGAATGGGTCATGCAGGGTGCCAGAGTTAATTAATTGTCTAATCAGCATAATGGCTCTTGCTGTTATTCTTATACATCTTCAGGCCATGAGCTATGCCATCCATTTCCTTCTAGCACAGTCCATTTTTGCATAAGTATCTAGCGAACTGCATTCGAGTGTGCACTTAGCTCTGATAAGATGTGTGTGACGTACAATCGAATCTATTTACAGAAGTACAATTATTACTTAATTACTTATTTTTATACACAATTCACAATCATATTTAATCAAACTACACAATGATGGCTCTAAGACTTTATTGATATTACAGTTTCATTTTCTGTTAATGCATGATTTTCTGTAAAGCTGTTTTGAAACGATGTGTGTTGTGAAAGGTGCTATACAAGTAAAAATGACTTGACTTGACTACAGAACAGCCTTTGGATACCAATCCAGGAATATCCAAAACCATAGTCAAAATCAGTTTACATCACATTAGATTTATGCATTTGGCAGATGCTTTTATTCAAAATGACTTACAGTGTTGTCAAGCTGGGAGTTGAGCTCCTGACACTGGCATTGCTAGCCTCTTTCTCTTCCAGTTGAGCTACAGGAACTTTTCACTTTTGCCGGTTTTGAAGAATAGACCTTAAAGTCAACGCATAATATTAAAATATGTCCTACATAATCTGTTTCAATTTTTCAGCTGACAATAAAAATAAAAATTTTCAGTGGGCAAAACTTTTCAGAAAACATGGGTTCCAGAGATAGAAAAATATATTAAGTGTAAAATAAAAATATTTCTGTTACTGTTATAAAGTAGTTTTCACTGTATGATTATTAGATATAATATATGAATACATATTAAAGCCAATAAAGTTATCCAGCCAAAAGCAATGAGTGTCTCTCTCTTTTTCTTGACAATATTGTTGTTTGATTTATATTATTATTATTATTATTATTATTATTACTATTATTATATTTATTATCATTATCATTATTATTATTATTATTATTATTATATATTTTTATTAATATTATTCTAATTATGACACTAATAATGCATATATAATAAAATTGCAAATAATATATAATTATATATACTGTATATATAAATATAAATATTATATAATTTTATTATATATGTATTATCAGTATGTCATAATAATAATAATATGAATTAATTATTCATATTAATATTAAAAAATAACAATGATTATATAATGCATTATATATATATATATATATATATATATATATATATATATATATATATATATATATATTAGATTATTAAATTTATACAATGTACATTATCTTATTTAACATATATAAAATAATAATAATATTATTAATATGACATACTGTGAAAATCTATGGTTGCCAATAAGGTTGAGAGGAAATACATTTTATTGATATTATTAGGCTATGATGTTATTGGTGAATATGATTAGTTTCAGAGGCAAATAAAATTATTACAAATCATGGAAAACACGCAATTCCCCCAAAAATATTTTTTGAAGCATCTTTTAAAACGATATCTATGAAAACACACACCAGAGCTGTCAGACTGTTCTCCCAATTCAATTTAATAAGCTCACGAAGAGACACCTTAAATTGATTTGAGAGCAACAGTTTGTTGAATTTTGTGTGTGTTTTCGGGTATAAAGTTATTACATATGATTTCGCAAAAATAAAAAAAAATAAAAAATGTGCACAAACATTCTGGAAAATCTAAACATTTCCATGCCTTTCTTCAGATTAATATCCACTGATAAACCGTGAACAGTGGCAGAAACATTTATACCTATTATTTGTTTACAAGTAAATAGGGTCAGTATTGAGAAAGCCTGTGAATTAGCATATCCAGTCTCATATGTGTGCAGTACAGTATTTATAGAAGTATGGGTTGTGAGTTGTGAGTAGTGTTGATGTGGCCGTACCGTGAGTGGCTGCTCTTTGCTCATGGTCTGTTGCTGCTCTGAGTAGGTGGACTCTCATCCACAGATCGCTCACTCTTTCTCTCCGTCAACGCACACTATCTTTGTTTGAATCTATCCTTCTATGAGTTACACAAGGTTTCCATGGGAACTAAATGGAGCTCACACACACACACACACAAAATGAAGTTAAGACCAAGCGTAGACTGATGTGGCGATAGCCAGGGGCTTTGCATTGCCATTAATGGAGTTTGTCATGAAAGGCTGGAATAATGCTGCTGCAAATGATTGTTACATACACAATTAAATACAACCACCTACTATGGATAATTCCCTGACACACTGTTTATAATTTAATGCAAAATTGGATAGCCACCATTTTCATCATAAAATGTTAGTTTGCATTTAAGCGTGAAAGTGTAAAAGAGCCATTTAGACTGAACACTTTCTTGCATTTAAAAAGATAGATGCAACGCAACAAATGGAACAGAATGCATGTTTCTCGAGACACACTTTTAAAAGTTGAAGTTCTTTTCACTTGACACACCATCTTAAAAAGCCAGCATTTCTGTGCAAGATGCTGAAAAAACAGCAAAGGTCAAAGGCCATGTTTACATAGAAAAACAGCAACAACAAAAAAAGATTTTTAAGGCCATATGTAAAAGAGTGCTTGATTAATATATAAATATTAACATATAGTACTTTTAAAATATACTGTATAATGTTACTGTGTTTTTTATAATATTTATACTGTAAGATTACCAGAGGCTTCCACACATTTTACTCATGAGGTGTTTTTATTTGTATTTTTTATAATTCATAATGGTGATTCTCATTAGGCTGATCTTACTGCAATACAATCATTCACACAAAAAAAAAAAAAAAAAAAAAAAAAATATATATATATATATATAAAATATTTATGCATAATCGTAGTATTTATTGCACTTGTATACATTTATGTGGATTTTAATTCAAATAAATCACCACTGAAAAAACTCAAAAGTAAAACATACAGCTGTATTACATTAATAAGGATTTGGAAAGATAATGTGCTTAATTTTTATTGAAATAAATAATGTCACATTGCAAAAAATCTTACTGGGGCTCAAATAGGCTTTATTTTCTTCATGCAGTTTTAATTTAGTATTTTTTCTTTTCATTTTGGTATGAAAATGACCCAGACATGTTTTCATGTGATTCACCCAAATATGCTTCTGGAAGAATTCTGTCCTAATCATGGTTGTGTTGATATTAAAGGCTGGAGTTTCACTGTACATCTAACTGACAGTTGAATGAAGGCTAATGTTGAAACACAGCAACACAAGCAACTTTCTGAACAAGCATCAAGAGTCCTGGATTTTTTCCTCCAATTCACCAATGTAATTGGTGAAATTGGTGAGTGTTCCCTAGAGTGGGTGTGCTTTCTATAATGGCTCTTTATGTTCAACTGCACTGCAGCTCTCAACTGTGTCTACTGCATTTGCATCAACTTCAGTCTGTAATCAACACTCAAAATGACAAACCCATTGATATACCTGTCTGTTTCCATTCATGGCACGTTGGTGCCATGCATTCTCCAGCCACTGTCAAGAATAAATGGGATGCTTTTTGGTTCTAGTTTTGCCATAATGATAGCTTAGAACTTGTGAGTTGGGTTATATTTTCTATTAATGGGTCATTCCTTGAACTTTGTTAAAAAAAAAAAAAAAAAAAAAAAAAAAAGATTTTCTAGTAAAGGGGTTTATTAAACTTAAGAAATATGCTCTGTTCAAGATCGGGAACTTCAGTTTTATTAATTATGACTTATTTTCACAATGGCAAGAGAATTAACAGGAAATGGGGTAATTTTTATATTTTTTACGATCTTTCACCAAAAAAATTTAACATTTAAATAAATAAAACTTTTAAAATGTATGTTTTATCACTTTTATTTTACAGACCAACAAAAAATCTAATTGATTTAACTGATTGTTGCTGATGTTTGTGCTGTTATTTTCCCAGCAAAAATTATGTCACTTCCTGGAGGATGATGTCATTAAAGACCTGGCATTTCTTAGTTAAAGTGATTTCAGAAAAGACTAACAGGATAGAAAGTGATAGAGGAAATTTATATATATACACTATCTATACTGTACATACATTACTGATACAGTGGTGTAGTGCTACCAAAAAAAGTGGTTTACTATTGCTGTTCATCTGAAAGGTTACTATAGACTGTACTTTACTGTTATTGTAGACTGTACTTTACTGTTTGTGTAGACTGTACTTTACTGTTACTGTAGACTGTACATTACTGTTACTATAGACTGTACTTTACTGTTATTGTAGACTGTACTTTACTGTTACTATAGACTGTACTTTACTGTTATTGTAGACTGTACTTTACTGTTTGTGTAGACTGTACTTTACTGTTTGTGTAGACTGTACCTTACTGTTACTGTAGACTGTACTTTACTGTTACTATAGACTGTACTTTACTGTTATTGTAGACTGTACTTTACTGTTTGTGTAGACTGTACTTTACTGTTTGTGTAGACTGTACTTTACTGTTACTATAGACTGTACTTTACTGTTTGTGTAGACTGTACTTTACTGTTACTGTAGACTGTACTTTACTGTTACTGTAGACTGTACTTTACTGTTAATACAGACTGTACTTTACTGTTTGTGTAGACTGTACTTTTCTGTTAATATAGACTGTACTTTACTGTTAGTATAGACTGTACTTTACTGTTTGTGTAGACTGTACTTTACTGTTACTATAGACTGTACTTTACTGTGTGTGTAGACTGTACTTTACTGTTACTATAGACTGTACTTTACTGTTAATATAGACTGTATTTTACTGTTACTATAGACTGTACTTTACTGTTAATATAGACTGTACTTTACTGTTACTATAGACTGTACTTTACTGTGTGTGTAGACTGCACTTTACTGTTAGTATAGACTGTACTTTACTGTTAATATAGACTGTACTTTACTGTTACTGTAGACTGTACTTTACTGTTACTATAGACTGTACTTTACTGTTACTGTAGACTGTACTTTACTGTTACTGTAGACTGCACTTTACTGCTTGTGTAGACTGTACTTTACTGCTTGTGTAGACTGTACTTTACTGTTACTGTAGACTGTACTTTACTGTTACTGTAGACTGTACTTTACTGTTACTATAGACTGTACTTTACTGTGTGTGTAGACTGCACTTTACTGTTAGTATAGACTGTACTTTACTGTTAATATAGACTGTACTTTACTGTTACTATAGACTGTACTTTACTGTGTGTGTAGACTGTACTTTACTGTTACTATAGACTGTACTTTTCTGTTAATATAGACTGTACTTTACTGTTACTATAGACTGTACTTTACTGTGTGTGTAGACTGTACTTTACTGTTACTGTAGACTGTACTTTTCTGTTAATATAGACTGTACTTTACTGTTACTATAGACTGTACTTTACTGTTAATATAGACTGTACTTTACTGTTACTATAGACTGTACTTTACTGTGTGTGTAGACTGCACTTTACTGCTTGTGTAGACTGTACTTTACTGTTAATATAGACTGTACTTTACTGTTACTGTAGACTGTACTTTACTGTTACTATAGACTGTACTTTACTGTTATTGTAGACTGTACTTTACTGTTTGTGTAGACTGTACTTTACTGTTACTGTAGACTGTACTTTACTGTTACTATAGACTGTACTTTACTGTTATTGTAGACTGTACTTTACTGTTTGTGTAGACTATACTTTACTGTTTGTGTAGACTGTACTTTACTGTTACTATAGACTGTACTTTACTGTTACTGTAGACTGTACTTTACTGTTAATACAGACTGTACTTTACTGTTTGTGTAGACTGTACTTTTCTGTTAATATAGACTGTACTTTACTGTTAGTATAGACTGTACTTTACTGTTTGTGTAGACTGTACTTTACTGTTACTATAGACTGTACTTTACTGTGTGTGTAGACTGTACTTTACTGTTACTATAGACTGTACTTTACTGTTAATATAGACTGTACTTTACTGTTACTATAGACTGTACTTTACTGTGTGTGTAGACTGCACTTTACTGCTTGTGTAGACTGTACTTTACTGTTAATATAGACTGTACTTTACTGTTACTGTAGACTGTACTTTACTGTTACTATAGACTGTACTTTACTGTTACTGTAGACTGTACTTTACTGTTACTGTAGACTGCACTTTACTGCTTGTGTAGACTGTACTTTACTGCTTGTGTAGACGGTACTTTACTGTTACTGTAGACTGTACTTTACTGTTACTATAGACTGTACTTTACTGTTAATACAGACTGTACTTTACTGTTTGTGTAGACTGTACTTTTCTGTTAATATAGACTGTACTTTACTGTTAGTATAGACTGTACTTTACTGTTTGTGTAGACTGTACTTTACTGTTACTATAGACTGTACTTTACTGTTACTATAGACTGTACTTTACTGTGTGTGTAGACTGTACTTTACTGTTACTATAGACTGTACTTTACTGTTAATATAGACTGTACTTTACTGTTACTATAGACTGTACTTTACTGTGTGTGTAGACTGCACTTTACTGTTATTGTAGACTGTACTTTACTGTTATTGTAGACTGTACTTTACTGTTATTGTAGACTGTACTTTACTGTTAGTATAGACTGTACTTTACTGTTTGTGTAGACTGTACTTTACTGTTACTATAGACTGTACTTTACTGTGTGTGTAGACTGTACTTTACTGTTACTATAGACTGTACTTTACTGTTAATATAGACTGTACTTTACTGTTACTATAGACTGTACTTTACTGTGTGTGTAGACTGCACTTTACTGCTTGTGTAGACTGTACTTTACTGTTAATATAGACTGTACTTTACTGTTACTATAGACTGTACTTTACTGTTACTGTAGACTGTACTTTACTGTTACTGTAGACTGCACTTTACTGCTTGTGTAGACTGTACTTTACTGCTTGTGTAGACTGTACTTTACTGTTACTGTAGACTGTACTTTACTGTTACTGTAGACTGTACTTTACTGTTTGTGTAGACTGTACTTTACTGTTACTGTAGACTGCACTTTACTGTTACTGTAGACTGTACTTTACTGTGTGTGTAGACTGTACTTTACTGTTACTGTAGACTGCACTTTACTGCTTGTGTAGACTGTACTTTACTGTTACTATAGACTGCACTTTACTGTTACTGTAGACTGTACTTTACTGTTACTGTATACTGTACTTTACTGTTACTATAGACTGTACTTTACTGTTACTGTAGACTGTACTTTACTGTTTGTGTAGACTGTACTTTTCTGTTAATATAGACTGCACTTTACTGTTAGTATAGACTGTAATTTACTGTTTGTGTAGACTGTACTTTACTGTTACTGTAGACTGTACTTTACTGTTTGTGTAGACTGTACTTTTCTGTTAATATAGACTGTACTTTACTGTTAGTATAGACTGTACTTTACTGTTTGTGTAGACTGTACTTTACTGTTACTATAGACTGTACTTTACTGTGTGTGTAGACTGTACTTTACTGTTACTATAGACTGTACTTTACTGTTAATATTGACTGTACTTTACTGTTACTATAGACTGTACTTTACTGTGTGTGTAGACTGCACTTTACTGCTTGTGTAGACTGTACTTTACTGTTACTGTAGACTGTACTTTACTGTTACTGTAGACTGCACTTTACTGCTTGTGTAGACTGTACTTTACTGCTTGCGTAGACTGTACTTTACTGTTACTGTAGACTGTACTTTACTGTTACTATAGACTGTACTTTACTGTTTGTGTAGACTGTACTTTACTGTGTGTGTAGACTGTACTTTACTGTTACTGTAGACTGCACTTTACTGCTTGTGTAGACTGTACTTTACTGTTACTATAGACTGCACTTTACTGTTACTGTAGACTGTACTTTACTGTTACTGTAGACTGTACTTTACTGTTACTATAGACTGTACTTTACTGTTACTGTAGACTGTACTTTACTGTTTGTGTAGACTGTACTTTTCTGTTAAAATAGACTGCACTTTACTGTTAGTATAGACTGTACTTTACTGTTTGTGTAGACTGTACTTTACTGTTACTGTAGACTGTACTTTACTGTTTGTGTAGACTGTACTTTTCTGTTAATATAGACTGTACTTTACTGTTAGTATAGACTGTACTTTACTGTTACTATAGACTGTACTTTACTGTGTGTGTAGACTGTACTTTACTGTTACTATAGACTGTACTTTACTGTTAATATAGACTGTACTTTACTGTTACTATAGACTGTACTTTACTGTGTGTGTAGACTGCACTTTACTGCTTGTGTAGACTGTACTTTACTGTTAATATAGACTGTACTTTACTGTTACTGTAGACTGTACTTTACTGTTACTGTAGACTGCACTTTACTGCTTGTGTAGACTGTACTTTACTGCTTGTGTAGACTGTACTTTACTGTTACTGTAGACTGTACTTTACTGTTACTATAGACTGTACTTTACTGTTACTGTAGACTGTACTTTACTGTTACTGTAGACTGCACTTTACTGCTTGTGTAGACTGTACTTTACTGCTTGTGTAGACTGTACTTTACTGTTACTGTAGACTGTACTTTACTGTTACTGTAGACTGTACTTTACTGTTTGTGTAGACTGTACTTTACTGTTACTATAGACTGTACTTTACTGTTTGTGTAGACTGTACTTTACTGTTACTGTAGACTGCACTTTACTGTTACTGTAGACTGTACTTTACTGTGTGTGTAGACTGTACTTTACTGTTACTGTAGACTGCACTTTACTGCTTGTGTAGACTGTACTTTACTGTTACTATAGACTGCACTTTACTGTTACTGTAGACTGTACTTTACTGTTACTGTATACTGTACTTTACTGTTACTATAGACTGTACTTTACTGTTACTGTAGACTGTACTTTACTGTTTGTGTAGACTGTACTTTTCTGTTAATATAGACTGCACTTTACTGTTAGTATAGACTGTAATTTACTGTTTGTGTAGACTGTACTTTACTGTTACTGTAGACTGTACTTTACTGTTTGTGTAGACTGTACTTTTCTGTTAATATAGACTGTACTTTACTGTTAGTATAGACTGTACTTTACTGTTTGTGTAGACTGTACTTTACTGTTACTATAGACTGTACTTTACTGTGTGTGTAGACTGTACTTTACTGTTACTATAGACTGTACTTTACTGTTAATATTGACTGTACTTTACTGTTACTATAGACTGTACTTTACTGTGTGTGTAGACTGCACTTTACTGCTTGTGTAGACTGTACTTTACTGTTACTGTAGACTGTACTTTACTGTTACTGTAGACTGCACTTTACTGCTTGTGTAGACTGTACTTTACTGCTTGCGTAGACTGTACTTTACTGTTACTGTAGACTGTACTTTACTGTTACTATAGACTGTACTTTACTGTTACTGTAGACTGTACTTTACTGTTACTATAGACTGTACTTTACTGTTACTATAGACTGTACTTTACTGTTTGTGTAGACTGTACTTTACTGTGTGTGTAGACTGTACTTTACTGTTACTGTAGACTGCACTTTACTGCTTGTGTAGACTGTACTTTACTGTTACTATAGACTGCACTTTACTGTTACTGTAGACTGTACTTTACTGTTACTGTAGACTGTACTTTACTGTTACTATAGACTGTACTTTACTGTTACTGTAGACTGTACTTTACTGTTTGTGTAGACTGTGCTTTTCTGTTAAAATAGACTGCACTTTACTGTTAGTATAGACTGTACTTTACTGTTTGTGTAGACTGTACTTTACTGTTACTGTAGACTGTACTTTACTGTTTGTGTAGACTGTACTTTTCTGTTAATATAGACTGTACTTTACTGTTAGTATAGACTGTACTTTACTGTTACTATAGACTGTACTTTACTGTGTGTGTAGACTGTACTTTACTGTTACTATAGACTGTACTTTACTGTTAATATAGACTGTACTTTACTGTTACTATAGACTGTACTTTACTGTGTGTGTAGACTGCACTTTACTGCTTGTGTAGACTGTACTTTACTGTTAATATAGACTGTACTTTACTGTTACTGTAGACTGTACTTTACTGTTACTGTAGACTGCACTTTACTGCTTGTGTAGACTGTACTTTACTGCTTGTGTAGACTGTACTTTACTGTTACTGTAGACTGTACTTTACTGTTACTATAGACTGTACTTTACTGTTACTGTAGACTGTACTTTACTGTTACTGTAGACTGCACTTTACTGCTTGTGTAGACTGTACTTTACTGCTTGTGTAGACTGTTCTTTACTGTTAATATAGACTGTACTTTACTGTTACTGTAGACTGTACTTTACTGTTACTGTAGACTGCACTTTACTGCTTGTGTAGACTGTACTTTACTGCTTGTGTAGACTGTACTTTACTGTTACTGTAGACTGTACTTTACTGTTACTATAGACTGTACTCTACTGTTTGTGTAGACTGTACTTTACTGTTACTGTAGACTGTACTTTACTGTTACTATAGACTGTACTTTACTGTGTGTGTAGACTGTACTTTACTGTTTCTGTAGACTGCACTTTACTGCTTGTGTAGACTGTACTTTACTGTTAGTATAGACTGTACTTTACTGTTACTATAGACTGTAGTTTACTGTTTGTGTAGACTGTACTTTACTGTTACTATAGACTGTACTTTACTGTTTGTGTAGACTGTACTTTACTGTTACTGTAGACTGTACTTTACTGTTTGTGTAGACTGTACTTTACTGTTATTGTAGACTGTACTGTACTTTACTGTTACTGTAGACTGTATTTTACTGTTTGTGTAGACTGTACATTACTGTTAATATAGACTGTACTTTACTGTTACTATAGACTGTACTTTACTGTTACTATAGACTGTATTTTACTGTTACTGTAGACTGTACTTTACTGTTACTGTAGACTGTATTTTACTGTTTGTGTAGACTGTACATTACTGTTAATATAGACTGTACTTTACTGTTACTATAGACTGACTTTACTGTTACTATAGATTGCACTTTACTGTTACTGTAGACTGTACTTTACTGTTTGTGTAGACTGTACTTTACTGTTACTGTAGACTGTATTTTACTGTTTGTGTAGACTGTACTTTACTGTTAATACAGACTGTACTTTACTGTAACTATAGACTGTACTTTACTGTTACTATAGACTGTACTTTACTGTTACTGTAGACTGTAGTTTACTGTTTGTGTAGACTGTACTTTACTGTTACTATAGACTGTACTTTACTGTTTGTGTAGACTGTACTTTACTGTTACTGTAGACTGTACTTTACTGTTTGTGTAGACTGTACTTTACTGTTATTGTAGACTGTACTGTACTTTACTGTTACTGTAGACTGTATTTTACTGTTTGTGTAGACTGTACATTACTGTTAATATAGACTGTACTTTACTGTTACTATAGACTGTACTTTACTCTTACTATAGATTGCACTTTACTGTTACTGTAGGCTATACTTTAATATTATTATAGACTGCACTTTACTGTTACTGTAGACTGTACTTTACTGTTACTATAGACTGCACTTTACTGTTAATATAGACTGTACTTTACTGTTACTATAGACTGCATTTTACTGTTACTTTAGACTGTACTTTACTGTTACTGTAGACTGTATTTTACTGTTTGTGTAGACTGTACATTACTGTTAATATAGACTGTACTTTACTGTTACTATAGACTGTACTTTACTGTTACTATAGATTGCACTTTACTGTTACTGTAGGCTATACTTTAATATTATTATAGACTGCACTTTACTGTTACTGTAGACTGTACTTTACTGTTACTATAGACTGCACTTTACTGTTATTGTAGACTGTACTTTACTGTTTGTGTAGACAGCACTTTACTGTTACTGTAGACTGTACTTTACTGTTACTGTAGACTGTATTTTACTGTCTGTTTAGACTGTACTTTACTGTTAATATAGACTTTACTTTACTGTTATTGTAGACTGTACTTTACTGTTACTATAGACTGTACTTTACTGTTATTGTAGACTGTACTTTACTGTTATTGTAGACTGTATTTTACTGTTTGTGTAGACTGTACTTTTATGTTACTATAGACTGTACTTTACTGTTACTATAGACTGCACTTTACTGTTACTGTAGACTGTACTTTAGTGTTACTGTAGACTGTACTTTACTGTTTGTGTAGACTGTACATTACTGTTAATATAGACTGTACTTTACTGTTACTGTAGACTGTATTTTACTGTTTTTGTAGACTGTACTTTTATGTTACTATAGACTGTACTTTACTGTTACTATAGACTGCACTTTACTGTTACTGTAGACTGTACTTTAGTGTTACTGTAGACTGTACTTTACTGTTTGTGTAGACTGTACATTACTGTTAATATAGACTGTACTTTACTGTTACTGTAGACTGCACTTTACTGTTTGTGTAGACTGTACTTTACTGTTACTGTAGACTGTACTTTACTGTTACTATAGACTGTACTTTACTGTTAGTGTAGACTGTACTTTACTGTTATTGTAGACTGTACTGTACTTTACTGTTAGTGTAGACTGTATTTTACTGTTTGTGTAGACTACATTACTGTTACTATAGACTGTACTTTACTGTTACTGTAGACTGTACTTTACTGTTTGTGTAGACTGTACATTACTGTTAATATAGACTGTACTTTACTGTTACTGTAGACTGTACTTTACTGTTACTATAGACAGCACTTTATTGTTACTGTCGACTGTACTTTACTGTTTGTGTAGACTGTACTTTACTGTTACTGTAGACTGTACTTTTCTGTTACTATAGACAGCACTTTATTGTTACTGTAGACTGTACTTTACTGTTTGTGTAGACTGTACTTTACTGTTACTGTAGACTGTATTTTACTGTTACTGTAGACTGTGTAATCTGTGCATAGAGAGCGGTTGAACTGCAACTCTGTACATATCGTAAATTGGTCATTCCTTCAGTTCGGTGACATTCCGTCTTTGAAACTTTTGAAAAATAAAACATACTTTTACAAGTTTCTTCATGTTTCATCATTACAGGGACATATTAAAGATTGTATTAATCATACTGGTCAAGCTAAAGTACTAAAAAAGAAATGATCTTGCATCTGACAGAAAACACGCGCTGATTGTCACTGATCATCCCAGTAAAGCAACAGCCGATATCTCACACAACTCACGCAAAAGGTGTATGTGTTTCAGGTCAGTTTCTCTCGTTTTGTGAAACATTCTCAGCAGTTTGGGTGTGTGACGCTAAAATATGGAACAAACGGCATCACGTATGGATTTAATGCAGAATGCAGTTTTTTCCCTTAATTACGGGACGATTCCTTATTTTACAGGACGTTTGGCATATTTTGTTAATTAATTTTACTGGATACTGTTTCAGCGTGAGGTTGACTCTCTCTCCATTCACTGTCATAAATTCCTTCAGTCAATAATGGTGGTGACAACAGTTGTCAGCGGTGGAAAATGGCAGAATTTAAGTGATAATGCACCAATTACAACAAAGAATCTCCAGTTTCACTAAACAGCATCCAATACAGTTAAAGGGAAACTAACAACAGTAGATTATGGACTTCTGAAGCAGCAAAACAAGTGGGTATACAGAGGGTATACGCAAATATTGATCCTTAGAAGTCGTTATATGCAAACAGCCTTGGGGAAAAAAGCATACGGCATATAAGTGCATATGGCCCCGACTATACCACTGTACGGTATACAGTATATATACACTTCTCTGGGCAAAAAAACAAACAAAAAATCTGGACCAAGTCCAAAATGGCAAAACATTAAGCTTTCAATGGTCTCCACAACAAATCATTGGTCAGGAAATTAGCAAGAATTAAACAAAAGCACTCCTGGTGCACTTCTGTGCCACCATTTGCTCATTAACTTTTGCTGCAGTGAACTGTTTGGGAAAAATCCGGAAACAAGGAAATTCACGTATATAGTCTTCTTGTGTGCAAAGGTAAAATCATGATATTGATTAAAATAACACATGTCTGGGTATACAAAATTTTCCCAAAAATATCCTTTGGGATGATTTTTTCTTAAAAGATTAGTCATTAGTGATGCAGCCCATCGATGGGCTGATAACAAGCTAAAAAATGGAACCAGGAGTGACTGAGCAGGGAGAGATCTCCAATAAGCTGTATTGTGAGTCTCAAGGTAAAGGAGTGAGAAAATCTGCTCCAAAAAAGCTGAATATCATGCAGGGGTTGTTGTTGGAAACTGCATAGCTGGTCTGCCTCAGGCCAACTTTAGCTGTTCTTAAGTTTACAAGACCCTAAAGGCAGAGATAATCCCTATTTCTCTATCAGCTATTAAGAGAATAGATCAACGCTTTGAAACAACAGCTGATGTTGCCAGAAAGAAAGGATCTGAAGGCCCAAAGCCTCTTCATGCAGGGATGGCCACCTGCTGAACTTTACAGATAAAAAGCTCAAAGAAAGGCAAAAAATCCTACAAAAACTGTCAGCAGAATTCAAGACCTCAGAAAACAAGACTCTGTCAAGAAGAACAATAACCAGAAGATTATTAATGTAGGTTTTGTAGATGTATTACAAAGCCATTGCTGTCTCAGAAAAACATCAAAGAAAGAATGAAGTTTTTGGCAGAATATGGAAAATTTGATTCAGAATGGTTCAGCAGAGTTGAGTGGATTGATGAATCATGGTTTGAGTTGCATGGTGATGCTCCAGAGAGGTGTCTTCGAAGATCTGCAGAGAAATACAATAGTGAATGCATCTCTACCACAGTGGAGCATGGAGGAAGAGGTGTCATGGTGTAGGATGCCTATTCAGCTACTGGTACTGGTGAGCTGCTTCACTGTGAAAAGTCAATTAATGCTTTGGAGTACAGGAGAATATTGAGAAAGGCTTGCTTCCCACAACTGAAAAGTTGTTTTCTAAAGAGAAATGATCAGATGTTATTTTTCAACAAGACAGTGCTCCTGCCCACACTGTTAATACCATTTAATACCAATTGTATTAAAATTTTATTAAAGTCAAATAAATTATTCAAGATTACCGCATAAACCTGAATAAATTGGGTTAGACCAAGGGTCAGAAGCAGGGGTGCATTTATGCACTGGCTTACATGGGCTGAAGCCCAGGGGCCCACAACTCCCATGTGGCCCAGCACACTGAGTCAGCCACCCCGTTTCCCCCTATCCATGTTCGTGGGAGGAGCACGTCTAACGTAAAATAACCGTTCAAAGGGGTCTGTGTAGTGCATGTTCAATGCACAGCAGTTACACCCAGATCACAGAATTTAAATTTTTGGGTGAACAATCCCTTTAAGGTAAGATCTGCATATGTTGAGTTGTACAATAAAGACTATACTGTAGACTTAAAATGCACAATCAAGCACTTTCACAAGGTATGTTTTCTCCATGAATCGCTTCCATTGGGCGCTTTCACACCTGGCTCGTTTGCAACATTTGTTTCGGAACTTGGTGTGTTTTCTCTCTTGGTTCGGTCCGTAGGCACATATGAACAATGGCAAACGCACTCGGATCTGCACCAAAACAATCGGTCCGAAACCACCTGGACAGAGAAGAAATCTGTAACTCATTATCAAAACGCTGATATAGACTTTCGGCAGCTATATTAGATACATGTTGATCTTCATGATCACTTCTCTCTTTTGGATAGCGGCAGAATAGACACAGATAGGACGGCAGTTGCAACTTTTTAAAAATAAAAATGTGGAGAGAGCTCTGTGACTGTGAGAACAGGTACTTTTTAATGCAGAAATAATGTAAAAGCAATGGAAATTTTACAGTTTTGGTCCGTTTAAAAAAAAAAAAAAAACCTTGTGAAAGCAACGGTTCATCAAAAGTCATGATGAAAATGTGACATAACGATGCAATTTAACTATTTTAGCCCCTGTTTCAGATAGAAACAAGCAAGCCACATGTCTGAAAACTAAATCACTCTATTGCAATTGTTTGTGCTCACGCAGTACTCCTGTGGTTATTTCAGCTGGCTCCACGTGACAGGGAATCAGAGAAAGAGAGTTTTGGTGAGTTGTATGTTGATCACACCTCAACCATTTTGTATCAGCAAGTGTGTGATACACTCCTGAAGAGAGCGAGATCTCAGCAAAGCAGTTGGCAAGTGTGACACCCTCAAACAAAATCGAGTCACTGAATGTCTTTGTGTCTAACATTATCCTGTGTTTATTATCACCAGGCCTTTGACTTCTTCAGCACCTACAGCTGAAAAGCTTGAGTCATGTTTCTAATTTTAGCCCATTCTCTGACCTCCCTTATGTCACATGGAACCCACTAATGAGAGAATGTATCCAGACTGCCAAACAGTGAGACCCTTCTACTGATGTCTTACTATCACTCTGCCACGTCCAAACTTCAAGTATAAAGATAGGATACTTAATCAAGTTTAAGTTCTACCAGCTCCTCAGTAAACTTGAGTGGGCACTCCTGTCCATAACAATTCAAAGTTGAAGGTTAACTAAATATTTCACACACACACACACACACACACACACACACACACAAAATGGACATGGTACCTTGATTATATTTTTTTTTTTTGGACATGTACTACAGTATTTTTTAAGTACCTAGGAGTACTATGTAAATATTGTGGTATATGAAAAATTGTGTTTGCATTCATGCATTTGGGAAAATGCATTTATACAGCTGGACATAAACCTTAAACATAGACCTAGTTTAACTGTCTGGAAAAAGATCTCTTAGAAATAGTAAATGCATCACTCCTTTCAGGCACATTTCTGAAGTCCCTGAAAACTGCAGTTGTCAAGCCCCTTCTTAAAAAAAACAATCTAGATAACTCAATATTGAACAACTACAGACCAATTTCAAATCTTCCTTTCATAGGCAAAATCATTGGAAAGGTTGTTTTCAATCAGCTGAACGAATTCTTAATCTCGAATGGCTACTTGGACAATTTACAGTCTGGTTTCCGACCACCTCATAGCACAGAAACGGCGCCCATAAATATCCTAAATGATATTCGCCTAAATACTGATTCAGGTAAAATATCAGTGCTGGTATTACTAGATCTTAGTGCTGCTTTTGACACTGTTGATCACAACATTCTCCTAGACAGATTGGAAAACTGGGTAGTGCTCTCTGGGACGGTCCTCAGCTGGTTCAGGTCATATCTAGAAGGTAGGGGTTACTATGTGAACATAGGCAACTATGAATCTGAGTGGACATCCATGACGTGCGGAGTCCCACAAGGCTCAATTCTTTCACCGCTCCTGTTCAACCTGTATATACTCCCACTAAGCCAAATTATGAAAAAGAAACAAATTGCATACCATAGCTATGCAGACGATACCCAGATCTATCTAGCCCTATCACCAAATTATTACAGCCCCATAGACTCTCTGTGCCAGAGCATTGATGAAATTAACAGTTGGATGTGCCAAAACTTCCTTCAGTTAAACAATGACAAGACATGTGTCATTGTATTTGGCAACAAAGGCGAAATTCTTAAGGTGAATACATACCTTGACACCAAGGGTCTAAAGACAAAAAATCAAGTAAGAAATCTTGGTGTCATTTTGGAGTCAGACCTTAGTTTCAGTAGTCACATCAAAGCAATAACTAAATCAGCCTACTATCATCTAAAACATATAGCAAGAATTAGATGTTTTGTACCCAGTCAAGACTTAGAGAAACTTGTTCATGCATTCATATCCAGTAGGGTGGACTACTGCAATGGACTCCTCACTGGCCTTCCCAAAAAGACCATTAGACACCTGCAGCTCATTAAGAATGCCGCTGCCATGATTCTCACCTTAACCAAAAAATCAAAGCATATTACTCCAGTCCTCAGGTCTTTACACTGGCTTCCAGTAACATTTAGAATTGATTTTAAAGTACAATTACTTGTTTATATATTGCTCAATAGCCTAGGACCTAAATAAAATTCAGACATGCTTGTTGAATATAAACCTAACAGACCTCTCAGATCATTAGGATCAAGTCAGTTAGACATACAGAGGGTTCACTAAAAACAAGGTGAGACAGCATTTAGCTATTATGCCAACCGCAGCTGAAACCAGCTTCCAGAAGAGGTTAGATGTGCCCCAAAAGTAGCCACATTCAAATCCAGACTGAAAACATTTTTGTTTAGCTGTGCATTTTCTGAGTGAGCATTGTGCTGCATTTATTGATTTCACTGAATCATTTTGCTTTTGTCTTTCATTTTAATTATTTTGTATCTCATCGACTTGTGATGCCTATTGAACCTACAGAGAACAATCAGCAAACTCTCATTTGATTATTGCAAAACCTGACTCTGAGTTTTTATTCTTCAATATCCATATTGAGGACCCAGCTGTCGCCCCCTAGAGCTTATGGTGGAAGAATGCGGGCAATCTTATCGGTGTAAACTTGATCAACCAACAAAAATAAGATCGATTTTATTATTTTGTTAGGGACTGTCTGGTGGAGAGATTGAGTGAGGCGCTGCTGTTAGTACCTGAATAAAAAAGGCCTAAGACACCCGCACTCTGTACCAAGAGTGGGCAGGAGTGGTTCTGATAGTCCACGCTTATGTTCTAGTCCTCACTTGGAGTCTTTATTAAGAATCTAGCAGTGGCTAGATATCACATCTGGATGTAGTGGTATCTTGATTAGAATGTGCGGATGTCCTTGTGACATCGGAGACATCCACAGAAGGATGGCGCAAATAATAGTGTGCAGACTTTGAATGGGAATACCTCGTCTCTCTTGGTGTATCCACTCAGACAGGAAAAAATAGATAGCAGATTCTTTTAGTTCAGATAAGATATTTTTCTTTTATTTTCTTGTTTTATATACACAGTGTAGGCATTGGTTGATCATGGGTACACTGAGACCTACCTTTGAAACTAAAATTAAAGGAAAAGAAATTCAATAATGATTTGGATCATTTCATGTTCTCTGCTTTTTCAATTCGCAGAAGTCGTGCTCTTAATACCTGTTCTCCTGATTTGTATGCTTTTTTTTCTTTTTATATAATTTTTTTTATAACAATGTGTGTATTATTTTTTATTCTTATTTCATGTTCTTAATTGGTTTTTATTTTTTTATGTATCTTATATTTTCTTTAAAATTGATTTGTAAAGCACTCTGAGTTGCCATTGTGTATGAAATGTGCTATATAAATAAACTTGCTTTGCTTTGCCTAGACCTACCCAATAGTGTCATAAATGCTAATGTGAGATTAGCATTAAAGCAAGTAAATAATTTTGTGATGCTTTCATATCAGTTTTGGCTATTCAAAACTACAATATATCGCAATATTTCACTCAATGTTTCTCATTCGTTTTCATCAGACTTGTTTACAAATCACCAAATGTATTGTTAAATTAATATAAAAGTGCCAGTTTACTGTGTATAGCATGATAACTGCACCTTCTTAGGGACTGCTGGATTCCATGAGACCAGGTAGTTAACTTTTTTTCTGCTGTTTTCCTACCCAAGGAGTTCTAATATACCTGGAGAGAGCTATCTGTTAGCATTCCCATTCATCTCAATGTTTCTAAAAAAACAAAACAAAAAAAAAACAACTGAAGAATACTCTGCTTCTTTTGAATGGCCATTGATGGAAAAATGTTTTTTTCCCAACATATTGGTGTAGTCATGGCAGTCAAACCTTGTGATGTTTGTTATGCTCATCAATGCTGGTGTTGCAAGTTTATGTGGTAGTGTAGTAACGTCAGTGGGGTATTTACTAAGCTAGAAGGATAATATTTTAACGGCATGCTAAGGTAGCAGGCTAATCTCATAGTAGCTTGCTACTACTATCGTACTACTAATTTCCGAAACTATCAGGGGAAGAGTTCTTTATATTCATGAGAAAAGTAATACCTGATTGGTCGGAAAAATATAATCTGGTCCTAGCCCTGACCCTAACAAATTAGGTAGTGCTTTACCCTATAAATATGAATGACTCTTCTTCTGCCATACTAAGTTTCAGAAATCTGATAAACTAGTAAGCCAACCTGTCAGCTTGCAAGCTAACTGAAAAAAAAAAAAAAAAGACAACGGCACAACTTATTACATTTGAATTATAGCTTTGGTTATATGATGTGTGACATATAATTTAAAATACATTAATAGTCATATTTACATTGGACGACATACGTGATGAAGTGATTTTGTATGTTTTCTGGCACCGAATACAGTATTCATACATGAATATTTCATAACACTGGGCTGCTAATATCTTTCAGTTCCAGCTACGTCTAGATACACCATTTCTATGCAAGTCCAATTTTGGAAATGCTCTTCGGTGCTTCCTCATGGTGTCATAAATTGAAAATAGACGGATTGCACTGATTTAGAGTATGCATTTACAAGCACATGAGCTACTACGTCTACCTGGATGTTTGCTAACCACTGCGCTAACCAGACACTGAACCACACATAACCGTCAGGTCCTCAACAGGCCATGTGGCAGGTTTAATCATTTCAAATTAGATTGCATTGGACGTGTGAGTAAACATGGATCTAAACAGCAGGCCTGAAAGCGAATCTGTCACTGAGTATATTGAGGACATGATGGTGCAGTTTTCAAAGTAGACAAGTCCCCAAGCAAATTCAACGTTTGAAGGAATATTCAAGCCAAAAAATTTAAATTCCGACATAATTTACTCACACTCATGTTGTTTCAAAAGCCATGTGACTTTCTTTCTTATGTGAAACAAAAGGAGCTTTCAGAATGTTAAGTCTCAATCCGTGTCAGAAATGAACATTTTCATGAAGGGGCATTAATTGTCCCTGGATTTGATTTTCAGAGGCATTTTTTTATGTTTGTGAGGGCATTTGTTTCTAAACATAAAAAATAGTCTGTGCCATTCATTTATTTAAATACTAAGTCAATACTAAAAGAAAAAATATGTAATGATACCAGTGTTTCTGCAGTACGGATAGTACCGAGCACAGTCTCAATTCAGTCCCTGCGTGCTGTCTGAACGATATACGACTGCTTCCAAATGCTCAAACGCTTCTTTAAGCACACGCTTTGTTACTCCTTTTCGATTGAATTTGACAATTAATCAAATTAAAATCATGATGTATCCTAGTGTGATTATTAAACTGCAAAAGAATGCAATTTATTTAAATAAATGTAAATTAATACAGTCTGCGTGTGCTGCACGCTTCAAAGTGAATATGTGAAAGCATCACATTGTATGAGCATCGCACGCTGTGCTTGTTGCAGTAGATGACAGAACAGATTTATTTAATTAAATTGCAGCATTTTGCTATTTAATAATCACACCGGGCCATATAATCAACCGCTTGTTCAGAGGTGTGATGCTACCATAAAAAATACAGAAACTGTATTTCACGTCAAAATAAAAGTTCAATTCAAATCACACCTTGACGCATGCATGAAATTGAAGAAATCACAAAAGAAATATATTACTACTGTATAGTAAAATGTAATATTTACTGTAATAATAACAATACTTTTATTATTATTATTACTATTATTATTATTATTATTATTATTATTATAAGCAATATCTCACAAGCAAGAGTGCTGTTGTAGTGAATAGAGGTTTTCATCAATGTTTTAATTTATAATGTGATGCTCTGTTTTGAAGCACTTGACAAAAATAGGAGTAATGTTGTGTTTTAGATTACGCTGTGAGGATCTTTACTGAAGCAATTCATTTGATAAAAAATGCAATGGATTGTTTAAAAGTAATTGTTCTATTTTCATTTGATTAAAGTTTTATGAATTCATGTGATTAGACACCAAACAGAATTAGGAAAAAATATTCCTGATTTCATTGGGTCCTACTTAAAAAAAAAAAATTAAGCAATGTTTACTTAATTGAGAAACACTTAAATTAAACATGAAATTGTTTACATTTATTATTTACATTGATATATAATTTGTTAATAGGAGTGTGTTTAATAGTATATTACCTATTCTTCCTTTCTATTTTCCCCCCAAAAATATGACTGATATTGGTACTGACTTCTGAAATTTTGGTATCATAACTACCCTACTTCACTTAAATTAATTCATATAAATAATTTGATTTAGAAAATATTGCCTACAACCCATAAAATTAAATCAAATCATATCTTATGTGATCTATATAACTAGGATATAACAGCAGATGATGATGATAATAATAATAATAATAATAATAATTATTATTATTATTATTATTAATATTACAAGGGCATTTTTTGCACCCACATTTTAATTTCAGGGGCATTTTTGCCACTTTTGATGACATTTTTACCCCCATTCCCTCTTTATTTCTGCCTCTGGTCTCAGTCACCATTCACTTTCATTGTGTGGCAAAAAATATACAATGAAAATTAATGCTAAATGAGGCAAACATAGTGCCTAACACCTCCTTTTAGGTTCCATGAAAGTCAAATGGGTTTGAATCACTTCATACCTTCCAATCAAGACCACATCAACATTTTACCTACAGCTCAGTCGCCAATACAATTCTGTAACTCATCCAGAGATATTCTGCAACATTGCCAGAGATTTGTCTTTAAGAATCACTCATTATTATTCACATCAATGTTAGAAAAGCATGCAAATGAAAACACAGCTAATTGTGTGTACACTGAATCCAATGATTACAGTTATTTAGCTCATTAGCACAGATTGGCTGCATTGAAATATAGGGCTGAGGTACAATAAACAGTACACACGTGTGTGAGTGTTTTACCGGCACAAACCCCCGCAACCCCCATTCTGGCTTTCACAGAACCCACTGCAAATCAAGCATTTCCAAAGTCAGTATTGCATTAAATGGGTCTTTGCGTTGCAAGGCAACCTAAAGTATAAGGTAAAGCACTTGAAAGATATTGTTGCCATTATTTAGTAGGTATATAATCAGAATTCCTTATTATTGACAAGGTATGAGGGCTTTTAATAATAACTTAATTTAAAATGAAATCTAGAAATTAATAAGATTCCTAAAGGCATAGTTAAATTTTTCATTTTATCGTCTGCTTCGCCACAAACTCTGAATTTTAATGAGGATCTTTCCAAGCATGTCAACATCACGAGCTCTGATTGCAGGTGTCTCCTTCATATGTCTAAACTTATCAGCATTTTCGCTTAAAACATGCCAATCAAACAACAATACATAGAGTTTCCTTGAGAAAGAGAAAGAAACCCAGAGAAGGAATACCAAGAAGGAATAACAAGAAATGGGAGCTCTCATAGCCCGTCCTCTCCTACAGAGGATTATATTGATCCTTTCAGAGGTTAAAGCAGGCAGCTTGAACCTTACCTGTTTCTCAAGGAGCGTTTGTATGCATCAGCCGCTTTCAGCCCAGCCAGTCATACCCTCCTATTTGGGCAACTGGAGCGCTCGCTGGCAGTCGCACAGGTGGGGGTTCACAGAAAGCTCTTAGCAGGCTGCCCGCAGAAGCTCTTCAGCGCTCTCCCATTCGCCCAGGTCATTGCAGCTGGCCCTGGAGTCTTCTGGAGCGGACAGGGTGATGGGTGGCCGCCGGGAACTCTCACATCTCTAGTGGATCCTTGCGGTGTGCGTTCGCTCTCAACCACTAGATGCAACTTTCCCCTGTATTCTCCACCTCGCTGGGTCTGCGTGCATTTCCCTGCCTTTTGTGAGATCTGACGAGTGTGGCTGCGATGCGGGGAGGAAGAGAGCGTGAATGGAGAGGAGGAGGATGAGAGAGCGAGAGAGAGAGAGAGGAGGGAGGATGCAAGAGAGAGATGCTTCATTTACTGGCATAAATTAGGAAAGGAGGGTCTGAGGAGCATCTGAATGTCAGTCACGTCCACATGTGCCGGTGAGGGAGTCTACGTCCCGAGAGATGTTCTGGACATATAGGATTATAGGTAATGTGGGTCTGACATCAATATATGAAGGATTTCTCAAGCTGTCCTTGTGCACGGACAAAACTCATATGCATGCCAAGTGCACAATGAATTGAATAAATAATCAAACTGCCAGAATCTCACTAATCGTGAAAAGTTTCAAACACACAACCTGGTCTCATAGAATCACGTTACTATACCTACATTTTTGCATAGCTCGTTGTACATATTTCCGCAGTTTTCTGGCGAAAGTAGCACTAGAGGTGGTAAAACAACAATGACTTGTATTCACTTTCACACAAATCACGAGTAAAACAGCAGATTAACAGTTAATAAAACGTATTTTTCGCCCCGGTTCCTCACACAGTGGAAAATTATCTTATTACATTGATACATTTTAACATTTGCATTAGAAAACCAACTACCATGCTTGTTTGAGTACGATCAAGTTGCGCAATAGCTCAACTGATTGAGCGTTGCACTTGCGATGCAATGGATGGTGTACAAGTCCTGAAGAGGATACGAGTCGACACATGAGCCAAAAATATCATAAAAGCACCACAAAATGACGTAATTTGTGATTTGCATCTCACATTTGCTTTTTATGACACTATCGGTTAGGTTTAGGTTTAAGGTTTAGGTGAGGGATGTCGGTTTTGTTGATTTAAAACTCGATAGACCATTAAGGCCCGTTCACACCAAGAATGAGAACTATAATCATAACGTTTAAAAAACCGTTCAAACTCTAAGAAAATAGCAGAGTCCACACCACAACTATAACGATAACGTCACTGAGGAACTATATCGTTGGGATCACTTTCATAGCGATTTTCTTCCAGCTGATGAATGATAAAAACATTGACAGCCAATCAAAATCCATCCAAATTTAAAGGGCTCGAGCTGCAATGTGCACTCAATGGCACAGTATGCATACATTTTTTTCTTTGGGATTTCATAAAATAGTTGATAAAAGCATGAACCAAATTAGGTGAATCACATTACATACTTTATTTTGAACCAAAAAATATTTGTAAATTGGATAAAAAGACTGTGTACTTAATGTATTTCATGAAGGAATGAACTACAATCCCATGATGCATTGCAAATTCAATTCAAAGTAATTACATTAAAAACAAGTACAGAAATTAATATATTTTATGTTTTTTGCAAACTATAAATATATGCAAATATATAAGTAGTTTGAAAGGTGATGAACACACACTTGATTGCGCCACGTAAGTGGGCGGTCGCTGCAGATCTCATTTGCTGTGCTTTGTTTGCCACAATTTTTTTTTTGATAGATCTTTCTCTTCAGAATCATGGGTAGTGTAGTTCTTCACCAGAAATTCCTCTTCCAAACACTTTTTTTATGAAGTTGAAAGAACACAGACTGGTGGCTTCAACAGAAGCATACACCATTGATTAACCTCTGAGCTCATGGTAAGTCTGTCTTTAAAGGTTTTCAAGTTAACGTTAATACTTCAAATAAAATGAATGGGATTTTTACTTCCGTAACTAGACTGTTGCACTCTTTTACAATATCAAGGGAAATAATCGACAATTACTTTCTTAGTGCAAAGACTGGACACAATCAATCACATGTACACACACAGAAAAATAGAATGCACAGAGGTAAATAGGCAGTCTGCATCTCCCTTATGGGAAAATTTACATTAAAGACTACCAAAGGGAAAATGGGACAGATGTGAGCTATCTTGCTGTCTGCTCTTTGAAAACCTCCAGGGAGAGGAGTCGATTCACAAAATGAACACTGGGTGGTTAAACAGCTAGACCAGTGCATGATATTGGAGGAATGATACTTTCACTTTGCCTTTATATGCTGAATGGATGTTCCCAAGTGGAAAAGTCATATTTCGACTGTCTTTGTATTAACGTGCTGTTTGATCAGTAAATGAGTCAATGGGGGTGTTGATCTGTCAATCAATATTTAGTAGTATTTAGTATTTGGCTCTTTGTCATTACAACCAAACAAATGAAAAACAGAGAAGGAAGCACTTCAGGAAATGCTGGAAACTACAATAAAGGACTAATCTACGGTTTTTCAATCCTGTTTCAGGTTATTTGTGCAATTGCAGAATTTTGATTAAAATAACTTACTCAATTAGATATATGAATCACATTAAAGTTATTGCAAAGATGAATGAAAACGAAATATTGTGTCTTTTTGCAACAATTCCATTCTGATAGGAATAACTTATCATGGTAATTTTATTGTGTAATGTTATAACTGTCCAAGGTCACAAAACTGATGTTGCGTCATCCTTGAATAATCACCAGTCAAAGTGGCTAACCAAGTTCGAAATTGGTGTTGCAAAATAAATCTAGACTTTCTGACTTCAATTACGTTCATACATGCAATTTCCCAGTAGCAAACTCATATTTGTATTTTATCCATTAGCATGTGAACATTAACCAATAGCCCACCACGGCCTAAGTGATTAGGGATGAGAATCATATGGAATTGAATGATTCCAGTTCTGATTTTGATTCCTCTTAGCAATTCAGGTTCTGTAATGGTTCCATTAACGATTCGTTACTTTTGAGGAATATTACCAAATGATGATTGTGGAAGTGAGGCCGTGGTCGTGCACCCATCTGGGGAGAGAGAAAGCAGTAAGGAAATCCACCTGAGATGAATTGTGACTAATTACCATTTTCATGTTCACAGTGAGAGTCGGGGGAGATAAAAGAAGTCTCAGTACACTGAAAGAGAGAGAGAGAGAGAGAGAGAGAGAGAGAGAGAGAGAGAGAGAGAGAGAGAGAGAGAGAGAGAGTCCAGCTGAGAAGCTGTATGTGTGTTGGCTACTGCCGGGGTCACGGTATGCGCTCTCCCATCCCCCCACCCCCAGGTTACCAAGCTCCGCAACACCCGTCAGCCCTCTTCTTGGCCTCGAAGGAGTGCCTCGAAGGAGCTCCTCGAAGCGCTGTTGCTGCTCCGCCTGCAGACCCACGAGGGCCTGGTTTTGAGCCTGGTGGATGCTGGCGAGGGATTGGAACACTTCCTCCAGTGGCGAAGACGACTCCATAGCAGCGTACCTTCCTCCTTATCCCGGGTTTCGGCACCAGTGTAACAGATGTTTGTATTTGGATCAAAAGGAGGAAGTGGGATATGGCGATTCCAACACAGGAATGTCTTTAATTCAACTCAAAAACTTGTTCATTTAACAGCGCAACGGTACAGCTTCAGACTCACACAAAGTCAAGGTGCTTCAATGAAAGAACAACGGCAGCGGCCAACATACATACAGTGTCAGCGGGACTCTCTCTCTCTCTCTTTCGGTTGACTGGGCCGTCTTTTATCTCCCCCAAATCTCACTGTGAACATGGAACAGTACAGTGGAAATTAGTCACAATTCATCAGGTAGATGTCCTTAACGCATACTCTCTCCCCAGATAGGCGCTCAACCACCCTCACCTCCACAATGATACATTTTCATATATTAACAGGAAAGATTCTTGTAAAAGGTGAATTCAGGAATCGGACTCCACTAGTCATGATGTAGTAAACACTGTCAGAGTGTTTTAGCACGGTCAGTGTCCCATCCGTGTTAATGGAAGAATGCATGTTTGAGAACTGTTTTGTTCTTGTTTGCTTTTTAAACTATTCTGAATAATTGGTTCCAACATTTTAAGTGACGTCAGTTGAAAAGCAAAGTTATTTCAGAGGCGGAGCAGGTTATTGCATTTTGATGAAAGATTACGAAGACAAAATTTCTCCTCTCTTATATAAAGCAAGTAAGCAGGGTCAATTTTGATTTTATGTTGACTTTCAAATTATTACAATAGTGAATGCAAGGGTGTGAACGGTTGGTTAAGTGTGTGGCAGAGAGATTAGAAAGTGAAACAAAATGCATGACAGGGGACATTTACAGAGAGCATGTGGCAGAATACCAAGCAGTCTGCCCAACTCTCGTTCCGAACAAAAACATTCCCCTGTCAGTCAGCCCCTCAGGCTGAGCCGAGGTGTTGCCAGGGCAATATTTCCCATCTGATGGTGAAGACATGTCTGTGTGTTCAAAACTGTCACAGACATGAGCAATCGAAGGTTCTGCATCAGTTGCTTTAATTTGGCTTTTCAGACTTGACTGATGAAGGCCGTTATCCTATAAAAAGGCCACGTACTGTCATTTTGCACTGTATGTGACTGGCAGTGAGAAATATTTTTCTTTCCAAGGACAATATTATATTTCCATTCCATTTTGTAATTTGTCACTGAACTGTTACTGAGTATGGAATTATCCTTTAACATTGTTCAACCATTGCATGCGATATCATCAAAAGTTCCTGTGGAAGCCTTTTCTTTCAGAAATAAGGAGATCCTTCACCATTTTGCACTCTTTTATAATCTACAAAAAAACCTAATTATAAATTCTATTATCAGCATAACAATTTGAGTGGAAGGTTGAGCAATTTACATGACAATTTATTTTGTATTATTTAATGTATGCTCTTTTTGTTTTAATGACAGCATGCACTCAAACTAGTGCAGAATCTTACATTTTTAAATTTCTTAATTTTACGCCATAACTCTATATATTTTTTGTCAAAATCCACTATTTCTAGCTCACTAATTATATGCAAGCAGATTTGTAGTATTGACCATGTTAATGTCATCTTCACGCTGATGGTCAGACTTTCTTGCTTCCTTTCTAGTTAGTCCATTATCAATAGGGGGTCAATTAAATTTGGTCTTAGAAAGCCACTGTCTAACTACATAAGCCATGTTAAGCATTTTCTTTATGATGGTTTTCTATAGGGGAAAGAGCTTAATGTTCAGCTTTTCATGTTGCATTTATATCCTGGGTTTATTACCATTTCAGTAGATAGTCTCCATTATCAGTAAGGTGCAAACATAATTTGGTCTTCAAATTCCACTGTCTAAATACATTAAGCCACATTAAGTGTTTCCTTTTATAATGATTGTCTTTGGAGGAAAATGCTTAAAGGAATACTCCGGGTTTAATACAAGTTAAGCTCAATCGTCAGCATTGGTGGCAATAATTTGATTACCAAAAAAGTTTATTAGACTTGTTCCTCCTTTTCCTTAGAAAAAGCAAAAATAGAGATCACAGTGAGGCACCTACAATGGAAGTGAATGGTGCCAATTTTTGGAGTGATTAAAGGCAGAAATGAGAAGCACACAATTCCTCTGTTAAAACTCATGTATTAACTGAGCTGTAAAAATGTTGAAATTGTCATTTTTGCAGGACAACCGGCTGACGATTTTACGTCGTCATGGCAACGAAGTTGTAAAATTGGATATAGCTACACCAAAAAGATTAGTAAGCAATTCTATCACACTAAAATTATGTTGACATAAATATTGTTATCTTGTGGCTATACTTTTGAAACGGTGAGTATTTTAACATTTACGGATTGGCCCCCATTTACTTCCATTGTAAATCCCTCACTGTAACCTTGATTTTTTCTATTTTTTAAATTTTTATTTCGTTTTTCTGTTTTTATCCCCTTTTCTCCGCAATTTTGGAATGCCCAATTCCCACTACTTAGTAAGTCCTTGTGGTGGCGTGGTTACTCACCGATCCAGTCGGTTTGGATGAGAACAGACCAAAATTGAATTCCTTTTTCACTATAAATCTTGACTGCAGTCTCCTTGGCGATCATGATCTCAAGCTCGATTACACTTCCTATAAAAGCACTCTGCACATGCGTCAAGCACTGGGAAGTGTAATTGAGCTTGATTCATTCCTAGAGATTGCACTGTATTAGCCCATTAAGCCAGGTCAAGCGTTTTCTCTATTATGGTTTTCTATGGCAGAAAAAAATATTTCTTTGCGTAACGTAAAAATATCGTCTTTCCCTTTGGATTACAGTGTCGTTGTTTTGGCAGAATATAGTGTTTATGGCGAGGGACAGGTGAGAGAAATGTTGTTTTCTGTACATTAAGCCATGGGCGCCTGAAATCTGCCTAGAGGTCTGCATGGGCCTTAAAATTAAACCCAAACCCTACCCAGTCCGAATGATACTGTCAGATTTTAAGCACAAACCCGACAAATTTAAAGTTCTTTTTAACGTGACATGGTGTTTAAACAGTGCTTGCAAAAGGTGAATTCAGGAATCGGACTCCACTAGTCATGATGTAGTAAACACGGTCCTGCGCGAGATGCTGAAGAAAAAGCGAGACACACTGCAAATGTCAAAGACATTCGTCCAGCATGTGTTTAAACAATGAAAACACATTCGGTGCGCAAAAACACATTCGGTGTGAACGGCCCTTAACTCATCCGTTCGCACGTGTGTGAAACAAGATCAACAGAAATACGGGACACATTTCATGATTGATTAAATATTCTGATAGTAAATATTTCTCAGGTCAGTTGGAGCACTCATGGTACGCACAGTGTGTACCGCAATACAGCTGCAGCTGCCACTGCATTAAGCCACATTAACCGTTTTTCGCAATAAGCATTTTAGAATATGCTATTTTCACCTGATTAGTAGACTTTTGCACCCCACTATTTTTACTGACAATGCCAATATTGTCAATACAAAAGGGGTGGAAATCAGTAAAAGACACGAGACAGATTCAAACTCACATCACCCACATGAGCACCAAGGCCAAACATATCAGGACATGTGCATTAACCACTAGGCCACGTGACCTTTTCACTACAGATGCAAACTGAGGACTTCACCACATTGATCTTCAATTGACAGTGTGGATGTATTGGAAATTGTCATCACACTCTGGAGATCTGCCCTTATAAGCTGCCAAATTGACCCATTCACTCACTGTGCAACCTAACCTTTGACGATTCTGTTGCCATGTGAAATAAAGCCACTGTCTCATGGTAATACCTCACGTCTCAGTGCTAATTATTAAAAAAAGCCACGTCGTCCCTCTCACATTACTTGCATCTGAATTCCAACAGCCATGTTTCATGAGGGTTTGAGGTCAAGTAGGGTCAAAACCAAGAGAGAATTTAAGGAAGATGGAAAAGGCCAGATCAATAACAAAGAGTAACCGATACAATCAGGTGTAAGTGACAGCTTAGACCTGCAAGGTGAACAAACAAGACTTAGCAAGGCCAGACAATGTATTTAACATGTGAATGATTCTGAGATAAACAGCGGGTGGTACTTGGTGGTAACTTGGTGGAAACAGTTGATCTGGGGTCTGGATTAGCCATTCCCTGGGGTTCAGCCAAGTTTAAAGTGAAGATAAACATGTTAAATATCAATGCCCGACGTGCTTGACAGGGGTTGACATGTTTGGCTGATTTTAAATAGTCTGCATGTCTATAATTCTTGAATGCATTGAAAGGGTGCTGGGCCCTTTTCAACCAATGTCTCCACTTGTCAAAAACTGTTTTGATGGCCAAAAGCTCTCCGCTGCCAATGAAAAAAAAAAAAAGTTTCAGTGGATGTCAGATTAATGCATTTTTCAATGTTACAAAATGGCATAATTACCATATCTTTGAGGCAACATTGCTCCAATTCTGGATTCAGGTGCATATACGAAAGTAGTGAAGTCGAATTATATAGTTCGGCATATGGGTTTTGGGAATTTGAATGTTTATGGGTGAAACAGTTTATTAGTTTTGTTCCCTGGTCCCCACGTTTTGGAAATCAGCTCATTAGTAGAGACTTCAAGACCTTACCTGGTTGAGTTTTCTCTGCATATTAGCCTCCTATCCACATGTAAATGGTGTTCGAGGACACTGAAAATTGAGGTTTTGGAAAATGTCTTCCAAAGTCAAGACTTTTCAAAAGGGAAGATTTTGAATCTGATTTTGGACACATTAAAGGTCTGTCTTTAAATGTTTATAATAGGGGTGGGTAAAAATATTGATTTTACAATGTATTGCAATGTTAATTTGAACAATCTTGATTCTTAAATCCCAAAATCGATCTTTTACTCTAAGCGCAACCCTTTACAACAATGACAGGAAATCACTTGCATTTGCAACCAAATTTTGCACTATGCGACTAAAATGTACTGTATGGCAACTAGCTGGAACAAGTTAATATTTCACTCACTAATGATTGTGTAGTATAGTGGTGGAGTATTCAGCAGCAAGATCCTTTCACAGCCTGTTGAGCGTAAAAGTTTTAATACCCTTTCTGTTCTTTACAGTCAGTTTTTGATCAAAACAACAAAAATAAAGATTTACTTCTAATCATTGTCGAGTTATCTGAGATTTTCAAGCTTCAGCTTCTGCCTCTAACTCGAAAAAGGCCTCAGTCAACATAAAGGGGCACATGGGGCAACTCCAAACAACTCTTCAAATTTCTTGGTGTTTATTTAGAATTTTCAGTAATTAGTTTGCTCATCAGATTTTTCGCTCTTCGGCTCTTTCCGCCGTTCGGCTTTTGCATTATTATCTCTTTTTAATTTTCCTTTCCTTATTGTATACTCCGCCTTGGGGCCAGATGTAGGCATGTGCAGGGGTGGGCTGAGCCCACTCAAATGTGAATCTTGCCCACTCAAACATTTTGGAAACATGGTTTTAAATGAAAAAAAAAATGTTTGTTTGTTTTTTTCCAATTTGTGCATTGGTTAAAAGCAATATGGGAGCGTGTTGTGAGTTGCAAACATTAAGGGTGGGCTGTAGACTGCCCAAGCAATCACAGAACAGCACAGGAAATGTGTGGTGTTTTTCTATTTTTGTCACTGGCCGAAAGCAACAACACACTCAAGAAGTGGCTGCTGTAAACCAGAGAGTCCGAGACATCATGCGAGCGAGAATGGTAATAAGAGATATTTTTGTGCAATGCATAGGTTTGTAATGCCCATAAAGAAGCTTGGTGCTGTCTCAGTGTGCAGTGACCATGTGGCTGCTGGTAATGTATCACAGGCTCCCTCTTATCAAATATCTCCCTCTCTCTCCACATCAACTCCACAAAATCACACTGCAGGTGTTCGTGAAATACTGGAACTGAATTATAAAGTAGAGGTCTGTGCGGGATGGATTTTCAGACCCTTTCCCGCAAGATTCTGTCCCACTCACCCCCCCAAAAAAGTAAGCCTGCAGATAGTGGTCTGCGCAAATTTGTCAGTCCCAGTCCCCTCAAATTCTGTCCTGCTCTGGTATAAGGCATTTGTTTTGTTTTTTTGGTTTTTTTACAATTCCCACCCAAAAAAAAAAAAAGACTGGAAAGAGAGAGAGAGAGAGAGAGAGAGAGAGAGAGAGAGAGAGAGAGAGAGAGAGAGAAAGAGAAAACACGTTTTGTTATCACTCTAACAAATATCTGATTGACCTTTCAAAGTTTTGTTTGTACATTTCTTTAATAAAGCTTTAACATCCATTGCACTTTCAACCGCATGGAGCACAAGGAATAATTTGTATGAATTAGCCACCAACCCTGCACCTGTATATAGTTTATTTTTTGTTGGTCTTGCGCAACAGACGAATAAAATGAATAACACTCTATTTTGTTATTTAGATACTTATATTTGGCGGGAATCCCCCGAGTCATTGAAAAGTCAAACAGAAAGAATCGCAAACAGCTCCCATCTGTGTCAAATTTTAGGTTCTTAATCTTGATCTCTTCATTTAATATATTTCCTTTCACTCCATCCTTATTTTCCTCCTTGATATTATTTCTCTCCACTCCATCCTTGCATTTGTGGGGACTCTGATTTGTCTTTGTAATTTGCTTTAAGTATGCAATTCTAATTACTCTGAAAATGTAAAGTTGTAGAGAATTTTTTTCACATGTAAGCAAACAGACATTATAACTGAAATATACCCTTATGAATCGATATCAAATCGAATTGAAATAGGATCGAATTGAGAGCTTTTGAATCTGAATCGAATCTGGAAATCTGTATCAATATCCAGCCCTAGTTTATAGGTTATCGTTAAAAATAAATTCCCCTATGGAGAAAATAAATGGGATTTTTACGCATTCCCCCATCTTGTGAAGTTTTGATATAAAAGATTTATCGAACAATGTCGGCAACTCCTGGCCAGGCATGCTTATGTGAGCATTTTTTTGCATTTTTGTGTTGTCGAATAGAGATTTCCTATGTGGTGAGAAAAATGTACTTGTTTCCTCTTTGAATCAAGAATTTTTCTTACCACATTGACAAACAGTTTTTCTTGTTAAAAGCTTAAAACGTTATGTATATTATGTATATTATTTAAAATGTCTCTGAAAACAAGACAGTATATCTTTTTGCTTACATTTTTTATTTTATTTTGCTTAAATAAATGTATCTTGTTTAAGGAATATTTACTGTAGATATTTTGGAAAGCAAGACACAAATACTCAGTAAGAAAATGTGTTTTGCAGTGTAACTCGACCCTAGATTTGAAATTTGAAATTATGTTATGCTGTTTTTGTTAGTACTTTTATTATTATGTACGTTGCATTGTATGTTGTATGTGTTGCTGTCAACTAGCTGCTATGTATCGAGTCCAAGACAAACTTCCTTACATGGGACAATAAAGTATATTCAATTCAATTCAGTTCAATAGACTATCCCAACATGCTATCTGGGACAACTTTTGTCCCTTTCTGCCACCTTTCACAATAACTCCACTCAGGCAAGGACACCAGCTTGAAGTCCACTGGTTCTTTTAACCAGACTTCAGTGGAACACATATGCAGCCAGGAAGCCTGATGTGGGGCGTTTTAACATCCTGCAATCTTCCAGTGCCAAAGATAGGGCATCTCAGCATCCCTAAGGACTACAGTCCATTTGCTCTCCCTCAAAACATCATGAAGACCTTTAAAGGCTGGTCTTTATAAAGCTTCAACCCCTGGTCATAGTCCATATGGAATCACTGCAGTCTGCATAGCAGGTGTGGATGGCTCCCTGATGTGCATGCTCCACAGGGTGTCCTCCCATCTGGATAAAGCCAACACAACTGTCAGGAATGTGTTCTGTGATTTTTCCAGCACCTTCAAAACCATTCTGCCTTTGCGACTTGGGTGCAATCTCATGGCAATGCATGTTGATGCCACCACATTGTGCCTGTAACTATGGAAACAGATGGTCAATTGCCTGGTGCTTGGGACCTCTACTGGGGTGAACTGGCAATCTCTGGGAGTGCATGTGACACCTATGGGGAAATTTATGTGAACTACACAAGGACATTGTAGTTGCATTTGCCAAATAGTAAATCGAGTCCATGTGATCTGTTCCTGTGTATGATTTCTAAGACTTTAAATCTCATTGAAGATTTCACAGCTCTTGCTCATATTTCTGCTACAAGTCATGGCCATCTGCTCCGTGAGCTTTGACTGGCTGGAATCAGCAGGCTATTTTTAGCACTATTCCTATGACAATAGAAAGGAACACCTTGACACAGTGCTTTGATGTAGTCAATATATACATATATATATATATATATATATATATATATATATATATATATATATATATATATATATATATATATATGTATGTATGTATGTATATATACACCATTATCTAAACTACTGTTTTTTATGTATGCATATACCCTACCCCGTTTCAGAGTTATTGATATTCATACTGAAGAAAGGCTGAAATAAAACTGAGAGAGTAAAATATCATTGCTTGTACATACAATTATTCACATCACGAAATAAACCATTCTTCCTTAAGCCCTCGAAAGCTTTATGAGGCTTAGCCTATTAAATCCAATACTGATGTCAGACTAACTTTGCCTTATAGGTGTTATTTAATTTAAGGCTTTTGTGATCTCCATTAAACCACTGTGAAAGATCTGTTTGAAAGGTCACGTGACATCACAGTGCGAGCACAAGAAGCATGTAATTGTCTTTCGACATGTAAATGTTTAGGTAATATTGGCAAGAGCAGAGCTCTTGCATACGAGCATACAGGTCACTTCTGGTAACATTATTGCATGAAATATGTTTTGTATAGGCAAGAAAGTGTGTGTGACTATTGCCATGTCTAATTATGTTGTGAGGAAACAAAGCCAGTTACTACTGCCTGAATGCATTGTTGTTCTGCCTTTTAATAATCTCTACAGTGGCTTCTGCCTCACCTCATGTGCTATTTAATCAATCTGTAATCTTTGACAAGCAGACACCAAGTTACAAGCATTTTGTGTCGAGTGCAAAATTTTTCTTTAATATCATTGTAGCCAGTAACCCTTAAAGCAATAGTTCACCCAAAAATGAAAATTCTCTCATTATTCACTTCCAGATTTGTCTGACTGTCTTTAGTCAGCAGAACACAGATTAAGATTTTTAGAAGAAGAAAGAGCTTGCTCAGGTCCTTATAATGCAAGTAAATGGGTGCCAGGACTTTCACGGTCCAAAAGTCACATTTAGGCAGCATAAAAGTAATTCATGTGACTCCAGTCGATCAGTGAATGTCTTCTGAATTGAATCGGTAGGTTTATGTAAGAAACAAGTCGATAATTAAAAAATATTTAACTTTAAATCTGCGCTTCCGTCAAGGGCTCTGATGCTGTTTGGCCAGAAGTAGGTTTCACTCATTAAGGACAAAAATGAGTAGAGGTACTTAATAGCTTATGTCTATGTGTGTGTGTAATGTTGCCATAGGGACTTCACACATTGTCTAGAAACAGTTTCTGCCATTTTGAAAATAAAGGTCATCAGTTCATCTTGCATTCTTTCTGGCTGCATGTACACAAGCATGTGTGTGTGAGTGAACTGATGAGTGGTAAATCACATAATTACACTGCCTTCACTGGAGGCTCTGAATGTATTACAGGCAGAAATGAGGATAATTAAAAAGAAATTAAGGCTCAGATAAACCTCAAAGTCTGTTTACTACTGTTCACACATGACTGCGCCAAATCAGACTCAACTTTCAGTGTTGGCAAGCTCAAATCTGTAGAATGCACAAAATATTTTAGCCTATTTTTAAGATTAACGCATTTCAATTTCATAATCAAATTGAACTGAGATTTCTTGAAAAAAAGTAAATAAAAATAAATGTTTTAAGTTTTATTAATTTAATCTCATAAATATTACACAAATGAATTTGATGGAATTTTGATATAAAATTGAAATGCTCAGGTAATCAATCTAAACATTCTATTTTGTTATGTTTGTTGCAGTCCATGTGATGTTAAAGTGTCCTGTTGATCGTCACTTGTTGCATTTGCGGCAGGTTAGAACAAAAACTCAGATTAACATCGGAAGGTTTTAGGAGGACAAACTCAAAGGTTTGCGAAAGTACATCCGAAAAAGGGCTAAGCGCTGTAGAAAATATTCACAAAATATTGCAATAAATTGGCTGATGATATATCATTAAACAATTTTGTGAATATTGCAATGATTTCAATGCACTTTTCATTTGATCACTATAGACCGTATTCACGCTAGCGCCATCTTTGATTTTTAATGGGAATGACAAGGAGGCTGTGAGGGATAGACTTACAGTCTCTTCAATGGCACAAACTAAAATAGAATAAAAATTCACAGAGCCATGTAGAGAGACTTTTTGAACATCTTTTACAACAGTTGCTCACATTTTTGCAAAGACAGTACTTGGGTGTTAATATGTCCCCTGTCTTGCTTAGCTGTAAAATTGTAGTGGTTTTGTGACCTGGTACAGCTAAGATAGTTGGATACGAATGATTGGGTAATTAGCTGCGATAATAGTCACACTGTGATAATCTTAAAAAAAGGATGAAACATTATACTGTAAAGAGAATCCAAGGTAATAACTCAGACGTAATCTGTCTGGTCAGACCAACCTGTTCTCTTTCTGACAGGTACATCCAAAATCATAATTATCCACAGAGCCATGAACTCTGTGACAGGTAAATGGAACTGAAACATTTCATGATGTGTCTCTTGCCAAAGCATTGCAAGTTTCATCTAGTAAAATCTTGTCGGAGCAGAAGGTATTGAAATGCAATAAACATAGTGTGTTCGAAAAGGATAATAGCTCTGTCGGTCATGCAAAACCTTTAATAGCGGAGGGTCTGAATGCAGTGTTAGCTAAAGAAAGAGAAAGACGGAGAAAGTGAGGCCACGTTTGTGTGCAAGGAAGAGCTCCTGTCAGCCGTTCTCTGTTTTAAACTGAGATGTGATGGATAAAATGTCAGCCAGGAATAAGACAAAATAAATGATATTTTGCCAGAACCTTCCATGGTGTCATGCGTCATGACAATGATAGTAGTAGTAATACTACTAATAATACTATAATAATACTAATAATATATTTAATAGTACTTATAGTGAGCTGCCTACTGTGGCAACATTTTAAAGCACTAAGTGCGCTCCTGACACGAATCCTGTTCCAAAAGTTAGGATGCTTATTAGTTGTATGCTTTGAGTATCCTGCTGTATTGGGAAACATTACTAAAACATTACTAAAAGCAACACAATATTGCATTAATGCATTGATGCATGCGTTTAATTTCAAATGTATAGTGCATTAATTTTTTCTTAATTGCGATTATGGCATGTACCGATTTGACATTCAATTTTGACATTATATTGAGCTCCGTGTGAGTTCTGAACACTCGTTAGAGGGCGGAACCTTTGCGATGTGTCCATTGGGGACATTACACTCGTATACACACTAAAAACAAACTGGAGATTCTGGGACTTGTGACAAAAGATCTTCGCATCTTTTGTAAGTCAGCATTTTACCACATAGAGGCTCTGTTGACACTCCACTCAAATGCAACATAATTTCAACTTTGTACCCATTGCGTCTGATGTGTCAGCTAATGATCACCAGACAATTCGGATTAATTCTATTTTCATCGGCAGTGCCAGCGCTAAAAGCAGAACAAGAGGTGCTTTTCATATTGAGTTCAACACGGCGCTGGCTGCCCTGTAACAAATCACGTGCATTCCATATCCAAAGTGAAAAGAAAGCCTGATGACAATAAATATTGTGGAGGATGAGGGTTTCAGAGATTTAATGTGCATTGCAATAAATAGTAGTTCTATCAATCAGTCAACATCCCACTTAGACTTTGGTAGATGTTTAATGTTACTTGAATTGGTGCTATTTTAGTGAATTTCTGTCTTTGTACTGTGGAGTCCTGAAAATGTTAATGAAGCATTGTTGTTACATATTGTTTTCTTATGTTGTGTTGTTCTTTCCAAAGTAGGAAATAAATGCATTTTGACAGGAAATAAGTACATATAGAGTCAACTTTCAGCACACTTTTAAAATCTGAGATTAATCACGATTAACTATGAAAAATCATGAGATTAATCGCAATAAAAAAAAAATTTATCTACCGACAGTTCTACTAATTCTGTTCCAACCTCACTTTTATGCAAAGTAATGCATTACAAGTGAATTGTGTAATTTCTGCGCCACTAGCATCACCAAGTGGAATCGAAAAACATAAAGATTGCTTTTAAACAGATTCCATTAAACCCCCTTCGCCTTCGATTGGTGTTCAAAGAGATAGTCCCGCCCCAACCACACGCCAGTGGTCAGCTGGCCGGGCCGCTCAAACAAACGGTCAAAAATGTCCATCTAGCGCAGTGGTTCTCAAACCTGTCCTGGAGGCCCCTCAACACTACACATTTTGGATGTCTCCTCTATCAAACACACCTGATTGAACTCATCAGCTCATTAGTGGAAACTCCAAGACTTAAATTGGGTGTGTCAGAAAAGGGCGACATGCAAAATGTGAAGTGCTGGGGGGCCTCCAGGACCGGTTTGAGAACCACTGGTCTAGCGCATGTTTACATAGGAAAACAATTGAAAAACTGAGCGGACGGAGTTCATTGTGAACCGAATAACAAGCTTATTTTTCAAGCACATAACATTAGTGGTACTTCCTGCTCCAATTAATACAATTTACCATGTTTAAATTCCCTCCACAGATTTCTGCAGGATTTCCCTTAAAAAAAAAGTCAGATTCATTCTAGTGAATAGGTTGGTTTGAACAATTAATGCACATGAGCAGATTCAAAACACAGACAATTCGAGTCCATGTGTGGTATTTTGTCTTGCTTCTAAGATAATGAAATGTTTAGTTAAATGCTGTCCATGTTTATGACTCACTTATATAAATGAGTTTGTATTCCAGTTCTTTCAGTTGTATTAAATGTACCTGTTGAAGTTTAATGCTGTCATTGAGATTGAGATTGTTTATTCATTCAAAAATGCCTCATTGTTTTTGTGCCAGATTTGTGGCTCTTATCAAATTATAAATTGTATCATTAGAGACTATAGTCTACATAACAGAAAAGCACAGAAAATCCAGAACCACAACATAATGATGTCTTTATTCTTTTTGAGAGACTCCAAATCTCCAGATCTGTTGGTTTGATTGAGATAGGGGCTAATTTTAGAAGCAGAGCTCTGAGAACTCATTTCAGTCTGCTCTCTGACATCAACATTAAGAATGCACAGAGCCTAAAAGCTATACATTTCAACCGTTCTGAAGGGCTGTAATTGAGCGAGTAAATCAATCTGAATTCACTCGTAAAAAATAGACATCAGTTCAACAGATTCGGCAAGAAGAGCTTGGTGTTCATTGTCTGATATTTGATGGTACAGTTTAGAATTTACATAGCATTTGTAGATGAAGCAGGCAGTACAAAATCAAGTCACGATTTGTTTCCCTTTTTTAAAATAAGCTACACTGAGGCTTGAATAAGTCTTTAAAGTCTGGCTATACGAAACTAGGACTTTCCAGTGTTAATGGATGCATAACAAGTTTTATGATGGGGCTCAGTGGCATTATTTTTGCAGAAAGGTGTAGTAATATCTTCTCTAACATTTCTTCATCTTGCATCCTGATCCACAGTTTAGTGCACCATTATATTTTCTTTTTCTTTGTTCTAACCCTAACCCTTGTTAAAGAAGATTTATTGGCTTTTTGGAGTGCCAAATGTAAACTAAAGTATGTTACAAAAAAATAAATGCACATTTTAAATGTATATTTTTATACATTCATTATGTTTTTGTTTAGTTTTTTATATTAAAAGGATTTATAAATGTGTATACATATTTATTTATATTTTTATATATTAGTTTATATATTAATATTATATAAATAATATTTATATTCAAAACATTGTTAATATATTAAATACAAATGTAGATGTAAACTGTAAATATAAATGCATATCTTAAATATAAATGTTAAGATAAACATTAAGATAATGTAAAATTTAAATCTTGATTTATATGAAAAATTTAAAGTTACATTACGTTTTCCATTTATATATATATATATATATATATATATATATATATATATACATACACACATATATATATATATATATAATTCTTTTTAGAACTTGGTAAAAAAAATTATAGTTTATAAATATAAATCTGACAAAATTACACTGTTTATTGTAACCTTTTTTTTATTTTATTTATTTATTTTTTTTTATTTCTCTCCAGCACCCTTTTGATACATTGAGCTCCATTTCTATATGTGATTGAGATGTGCAGATTTTATTCATCAACTTCTGGGTGCAAACATAAGTTTAAGCTCGCTGTTAGTAAGAACAATGAGTGATTAAGTATAACAACAAACTAAACCCAGGTACAGTGACATACAACATCCAGCAGACACTCAGGTCATCTGTCAGTGGAAAAAAATCCTGGTTCTAAGCAAGTAAATGCAAAATAATAAAATGGATAATTACAGCTTGACCAACTGATTGAATGAGCCACACTGAACTTCAATTAAATTCTTTATTAACGTGTCTTGCCAACCATAAACAACCTACAGTTATGCTAATGTACTACTATGATCCAAAAAAGAATTTTGACAACTAAGCCACATTTTGTCATTGCATTAGACAACAAAATATCAAAGCAAGCTTCATTTTTAAAAGATAGCACAAACACTAAGCACAGGTTTGTTAGGTTTGTAATGACAAACTGTATGAAATGGAGACAAAAAGTATTTAAAACTTTCTGGTTGTAAAACATTAGTGGAACATAATGTGATGTGTACTTTTTTTCACTCTAAAATTAAATTTTACTCCACTGACGGTTAGGTTTAGGGTTGGGGGTAGAATTGATAAAATATGCGTTCCTGTTGACTGTCGCTTTTGGCACTACTCTGTGGACATTTCACTCAGAAATTGGAGCTCACTTTTCCAGCGTCGGCCACTGGGGGCCAGTAATTTGAATTTCGGTAAGCACAGATCAATTTAAGCAACAGAACTTTCCAACTACTGTTGGCGAATTTACAGTGTGATCAGTCTGGAAAATTAATCGGACTGGTAGATATAACAGCTGTCACATCTGGTTAGAAGTAATGTCGAGACATGCTCCTTGAACTTTGCACCTACATCATTTAAATTGTGCTTGAAATGTAAGGTTTATGGTTAAATCACATCATTGGGTAAACATGTTTGCATCTCCTTCAGATGCAAATGGGAGAGGGCACATAGCTTGAGGCCAACATCTCTGATATATGTCAAATGAAGATCTGCTCATTCATCTTGATAGCGTTTGTCTGTCATCGCTGTCTTGCTGGGTGATGAATGACATGACAACAACAACAGGCATCACATTTCCTAATTAATCACCATGGAAGCGTTTACACAGCAGGATGGCCCCACGACTCAGCTTCAAACTATGTGAGATCAAGCCTGCAAGCATGCATTATAATTCACCTTTATAGATCTATTTTATATTTTAATTTCACTGAATTGTGCACTGGCAGCCTGGCAGACAGTTGGCGATGATTGCATTGAAGTGCCACTCTCCCATACCTCCACAGAACAGATATTAATATCGCATTCTCAGTGTGAATTGATGCAATCATTTGCTTCTCTCTGCTGGATACCCCACTGCTAACGTCATTGTATTCTCATAATACATCTTGCTTATGTATTATATTGCAAACTGCACAACATCTTGCATGCAATTCAAATAGCAGCAAATAGCCCATCTTCATAGAACTGCTGAGAGTTTTTCTTCGATCAAATATGTGCTCAGCAAGATCAACATTTCTCTGTTGCAAGATGCGGTAGATGGTTTGGCAAATTCGGTGCATTTGTGTATTTATTTTAACTGCTTTCTTTTACATTAAAAATAAAAAGATGAACAGAACTTTTTTAGGCAAAATGTTATTAGATGGGTCCTCATACATATTGCGGCAGTCCTGCGGTGAACTGTCCACTATGTGGCACTAAAAGCAATTCAGATGTTCTCTCAAGCAGATGGGATTTTGACATGTTAATGCTCATGCTCTATTAAGTTGTGAAAGCGATAAAACCAACCTCCTTACCCTAAACCTTAAACCTAAACAATAGTGTCAGAAAAAGCAAACGTGAGATGAAAAACGCAATTGAAGCAATCACGTCATTTTGTGATTCTTCTATGACACTTTCGGTCAAGTGCCCACATCAGGAATCGGACAAAAAGTATGTGTTTTCCGTGCGCAGCCCAGTTTTCTTAGACATGCAGACAGTCTGCGGCTGTGCACATTGTCTAGATATGCGCCTACCACTGAGGAAAGTGTGCTAAAGAGTGACACAACAGTCATAGTGCGAATGTGTCAAACACGTCCGTATGGGCTCGTGGTCAAAATAGACTACTTGCTAAAGCACTCGACCGTGTGCGAGATGGAAAGACAAAGTATACCCTAGCTTTAAAGTGCCATGAAGCCCCCCTGTTTCAGCACAGTTCAGTTCTCTCCATTGTCCAAAAATGCCTGGGACAGCGGCCGTGGTAAACGTCGGAGTGGTGGGGAGAAGGGTGAGTGAACACAACAACTGTCTATCTGATCCAGTCAGCTTTATTTCAATTTCGGTTAACAGAAAAGATTATATAAGCTCACAATACATTACACAGAAATACACTGGTCATTTTTAATCCTTAATTTAAAGATCAAATAAATGCCAAGCCATGTACTCTCTATTGAAAATTAGTTTTTTTAGATTTGTAATAACTTTTGAGACTTATTCCAAGACGTTGATTCACAAATGCAAGCGTGATTAGATCTGTTAACACGCTCACAGTAAATGAGTCATGACATGCACATTTTTTAAATTTTATTTTATTCCTTAAATTACAGTCATACTGTAGTATTACATGACCTATTTCCAGCTTGTCTTTGGCCCTCTCTCTGAAACACTCGGTTTTCCATGTACTTCACCTTTAAGACACGCCCACTGTTATGATTGGTTAACATAATTGAAAAGCAAACACCTCCCGCCATTACAAGTGTGGAACTGTATTTTCCAGGAATGAAAGAAATCGAATTACGAAACCCCATAAAGCACTCATTCCAGGCAATCATTGATATGAACATATGAATGTTCAGTATGTCCCAATTTATGTAACACACGCAATCAAACTAAAACGGTTGTTTGACTTAAGTAACAATAGAGAACTGAACACAATTAACGTCACACTTCTTCCCCCCAATAATTATCAGGCATACAAGATTTGTGAAGGGTTAAAGAGCACCTATTATGGTTTTTAATTGTGCCTAATTTTGTTTATAAAGGTCTTATACAGTAGATTTACATGCATCCAACGTCAAAAAACACTTTAATTTGCTCATAATTTCAATTGCAGCATTACCTTTTTTTCCCAGTGTCAAAAACGACTCGTTCAATGATCCATTCTAAAGGATTAATTCTAAACTCCTCCTTTCAGAGATCCTACTCTGCTCTGATGTCCCAGTCTGTTGTGATCGGTCTACCGCTTAGTGTTTGAGGGCGGGTCAAAAATATTTAAATGTTTTAAAATGTTCAAAAGCTCGTTTTCTGAAAGTGAACTCCGCATTGGACAAAAAGTTCTGATAGTTTATAGTCTTGAAAAAAGTCTAGAACATTCTGAGAATGTCATTCAGCTGACTTTTTTCATCTACAGAACAGGGTAAGGCTAATTTAAGTTTGTGTAAAGAAAAGGCAAGCATATAGGCCTAACAATATTACTTTTTCATTTGGTAATTTATTTATTTTTAATTTAATGTATTATTCTTTTGGTAATTTATTTAATTTAATACAGGGAATTTTGCCAGCAGTTTTTCAAAAGTAAGCTAAACAATAATTTTATAGAATTAGGTTATATGTTAGTGTTTCAAAAAAGCACACTGTTTTTCTACTAGTATTGTGTATTTATTTTAAATTTAAAACATCTTTGTGCACAGAAATGATATGTTTTTTTGTATTGTGGACTAATTCCATGACAGCCGTCTATAATTTTGAATGGTGTGGAAGAGCAACTTTAATAAATAATAGGATGGCTAACGCGATTAAATTAATCGCAAAGAGTGGCCATTAATTTGTTCTCCATGCACTTGTCGATGACGGGTGCATGATACGAGATATTTGTTGGCACTCCTGGAATTGTCATTACGTATATGTGTTTGCAGCATCGGATCTGTGCAGGTATGCCGTTAAGACCAATCCATAACCGTGCGAGTAATGCTTCATGTACAATAAACTGTATTTGTCGTCATGATTAACACAGCTAGAGTTAAACTGAAAAATATTATGTCAGCACTTGTGAAAGTTTCCATCAGCTATACCTGTAAAATTTTTGAGGGAGCAAAAAAAAAAACCTTGGATGGAAAAGTAGTTAATGTGCTTCTGAGGATGACGCAACTATCACGTTGAAGCGAGTGCATAGGGTGCGCCGATAAAATATGCCCCACCGGGAAACATCACTCTACATGCTTTAGTTCCTGCTGAACATAATTAACCATGTACACTTCTGAGTGAAGTTTACACTATATGAAATGACTGTTTTAACTCATAGCCATTTGTGGCAATAAAACAACACAAAACAATATGAATAATTAGAATAACTCAATACATTTTGATGAAGTTCACAAATAAAATAAAATAAAACCAACAATGAACATTAACATAATTAAGCAAAATACTGACCCAGCTACATAAGCTTTCAAATGATACCACATATGTCTAACTTATGCATCCAGGGAATTCAGTGTTTTTTTTTTTTTTTCCTCCCCTTTTCTCCCCAATTTGGAATGCCCAATGCGCTCTAAGTCCTCATGGTGGTGTAGTGACTCACCTCAATCCGGGTGACGGAGGAAGAATCCCAGTTGCCTCTGCATCTGAGACCGTTAATCTGTGCATCTTATCATGTGGCTTGTTGAGCGCATTACCGCGGAGACATAGCGCATGTGGAAGCTTCACGCTATTCTCCGCAGCATTCACGCACAACTCACCATGCGCCCCACCGAGAGTGAACCACATTATAGAGACCACGAGGAGGTTACCCCATGTGACTCTACCCTCCCTAGCAACCGGTCCAATTTGGTTGCTTAGGAGACCTGAATGGAGTCACTCAGCACGCCCTGGATTCGAACTCACGACTCCAGGTGTGGTAGTTAGCATCTTTACACACTGAGCTACCCAGGCCCCTGGGACTTCAGTGTTTTAAGTGTTAAAATGGCTTGCCATATTGCACATCCTCATGGACCTGCCCGCAGAGTTTAATACTGTATGCCTTCACTGTACAAAATAATTTTATTTTTTGGTAAAATTATCTAAACATTCTTAAATAAATAAATATTTGAGAACCAGAATGGCATAAGATATTAATTCTTGTTTTCATAGAAATCTAACAAAATGTAGTTGGGTTATTCCAAAAACAAGAAAAGACTATTTGCTAAATACTATAGGGTAGGAAAAATGTAACTTGTTTTCCATTTGAATCAAGGTTTTTTCTTACCCATTTGGCAAATAGTGTTTTTATTTTTATAACTTGGCATAAACATTATTAAATTCCATTAGATTTCTATGAAAGCAAGACAAAATAAATAAAATAAAAAAATTATCTTTTCAAGTACCACTAAATGTATCTTGTTTTAAGAATGTTTAGATATTTTTACTGGAATAGAAGTGTGACTATCAACAACAAAGATTATCTGTCTTTTAAAACCCTTTGGCTGTGTTTGCTGTGATTAAATATGCCAGTAAATGTGTTGACTATTTCAGAGTTTTGCTGAACATCTCAGTAGGTGTATTTCTGAGCTTTGGTCGGGTCAAATGGAGGGCGAGCAGACACCGTAAGTTTCAAGTTGGCTGAAAGGACAGTTGACACTAATGGCATACAAAAGTGACGATTATAATCACACTGATAAAAGGAGTCAAAAAGTGGCCTTATTATTTCTGCAAGAAATGTTTGATGGCAGCCCCTGGCACTGAACGGAGGAGAGACTGTGGTGTGGGCTTGAGCGAGAGAAATGTTAGTGTGGGTGTTCACTCTATGGACTTGCATGTACAAGTGTCAGCCAGTGATTGGTGCTTTGCCTCTGTCATTAAAGCACCTTTAAAACACAGCCTTGAGTGCAGCTAATGCATAACGCTTACACAAACATTCCCCAGGGACAAACGTATGATGCTGACTAAAGTAAAAAGTTCACTCCAGTAAAACCCTCCGTTTAATGAAAAAGATAAAAGATTAAGTCTGGGATCGGGTGACACTTATTCAGTGTCATACCCAAGTACATATTGAAAGATACAGCAATATTCATTCAGTATTCTAGACTTCATTGTTTAATCTCAAGTTCTTCTCAGTGCAGAGAGGATGTTGAAGTATTTGCAAGAACTACAGCTGAACTCAGATCAGTTAAAGGCACACTGTGGTGAGAGCAGGGACGCTGCTGCAGGCCTTAGGACATTCTGACCTTTTGCCTGATGAACAACTTAACTCTAAATCCTACTAAGCTGCCAACCTAGACAGCATTTTAAGGCCAGAAACATACTCTATGCAAGTATGTGATTGTGAACGCTTCTTGCTACGCATGCAGAAATCACACGTCACTAGGTGATTCTCATGAAACCTGTCAACGAAATGTCCTGGTCATATTTAACCCCAATTCAATACAAAAAAATATGAAATTTTATTTTCATAATGAAAATGAAGGCTATATTTAGAACCATTAGGTTTTTATGCATTGTGACATTATTTTTAGGACACTTTAGCACATTTCAACAATCAATTCTCATTACCGTAATGCATCTGGACATTTAACTTTTACTATTCCCATTGTAAAATGTGCGCAACTGTCAAGAAAACATCTTAATATGCATAAAACAGCCATTTTCTACATAAATAGAACTTATTTGTTTCTTTTGATTTTAGAGTAAAAAAGGACCAGGAAATTTGACACTTGACTGGTTTCATGGAAATCACCCCACTGTTTTCCAAGATGTGCATGAACGCAATTCATGATGCAAAAGCAATCATTTCTACAAGAGGCGCTATAGTGCTCTTCTTCTACGGGTAGTTTTCTCTTTCAGGTCAGTTGCTGTCATGGTAAAGCAACAGTTTGAAGAGAATGTTAGTTAAACTGGCGACATGTTTATAGCTAGCTACGTAAATAATACCACATCCGTTTGCGGCACAGACATTTGAAGGTAACTCTGTCGCCCCCTTGAGGACTGAGGTTTGTTACCACCACACTAATGCAAAAACGCTAGTTAAGTTTGGCGGGACAGCGTGCATGGAAAAATGCGGTGGCCAAGCATATACATCTGCGTACTTGTGTGAAGTTTTGTGTGTGTTTCTGGCCTAATGCATCACAGTTTCAAAAGTTAGGCAACAACACATTTAACGGATACGAAGTTTTAAAGAAAATTGTTCAGTCGAATTACAAATGGACTACTTTAGCCAATGTTTATGCATGCTGTGTATTTTGTATGCCTAGCGTTGTTAGCTCCATACAGTTTTATTTATTTATTTATTTATTTTTCTATTTATTTCTATAGTCATTCCAATTTAGTTCAGTTTTTGTTAGTTTACACTCCTTGACTTATAGTTTTAGTTTTTTCAGTGTTTTCCAGTTTAGTTAGTTTTAGTATTTATTGCTGTAAAAGCGAAAGCATTTGCGGATATCATTTACAGTAAATATGCTTAACATTGTTACATGTCACAGGACAGTCTTGTGTTACCACTATCTGACATTTTCATGTTTAATGAAGGTAGAAGGTTTCAAATTTGTATAATATGCTGTGTATCAAAAAATAAAATGTAAATTAATTTAAGGTCTTTTTTTTTTTTTTTTTTTTTTAGTTAGTTTTTTGCGACCATTTTTATTTAAGTTCACAAAAAAAAAAATTAATTTAGTTTTCATTTTAGTTTTCGTTAACAATAATAACACTGGTTAGCTTAGCAACATGCTAACAACACATTCTTTTGAAATGAATTGTGAGTATGGTCTCTTGCATGCTAGTGTTTCTTGTTGCTGCCTATGTAGGCCAATTCAAATCAGTCACTTATGTGGTTTCATTTGAGTTAGCATGCTGCCTTTAAAAAGGTTGCTGCCCATGAAGGCAGTAGACAGTGTGGCTGCTCAGAACAGCAGGACAGATACTAAGTTTAATAGAAAAAAGACATACTTTATGACACATTTTTGAAAACGACAGAATGGAAAAATGTTGTCGAGGCATCTTCCCTATTTGTATTAAACTGTGATGGCAGTCTGGACAGAACAGAGCCGTCCTGGAACAAAGGACACCTGGAACAGCTAATGTGCATTATAATGGAGATTAGCTTTGATACTATGCATAAGGAAAGTCACATTCTTGTTTAAGGTAGACAAGACTGGGCCTCTAAAGCAAGAAAGTACATTTTCAAATCTTTTTTAAAATTAATTGTATTAAATGCCCATTTAACCTGCCATCATACAATGAAAATCACTTCACAGTATGCAGAAATTAGCAAGTAATCAGCGCTTACAGTGCTCGCTATTAGGCACTTTCCATGAATACGGTACACTTTTGTGTCCCATTACTTTTTTAAGCATGAAAGGCACAAATCCCATGTTTGTTTTTTGTTTTTATGAGAAATATTAAGTATGTTAGGTTTGGTCCCAAAAAGAAAAAGCAATATATTTTCAACCTGTCATATAGAGACCACTTATCACCATCTAATTGATTCTCAATGAATAAAATCAAGCGCCGCCCTAAATTGTATTCTCATTGAATGTTTCATATTGATTACATCATAATACGGAGGTAAAATAAGTTGCCAGTGCTGTTCACTTCATATCCTGAGGCCTGATATTAGTAGTTCCATTAGTTTTTAACCACTTATATGATATTGTGCACTTTTTTGCAAGTCGCTTTGGTAAAAATACATCTGCAAAGAGTAAACGTAAATGGATAGTTCACCCAAAACTGAAAATTCGGTCATCATACACAACCTCATGTTGTTACAATCCCATATAACTTTCTTTCTTCAGTGGAACACAAAAGGAGATGTTAGACATAATGGTTGCACTTTATTTTACTGTACATGTACTTTCAGTGTACTTACCCAAGAAAGTACTGAGTAATATTAGGTGACTACATGTACTTAATATGGGTTAAGGTTAGGGTTGGGGTTAGGTTTAGTACCTAATAATGACTGTAGTTTTTGTAATTATGTAACATGTAAATGTAGAACAGGACTGTAAAATAAAGTGCTACCTGCATAATGTTACCCTTAGTTACCATTCACTTTCATTGTATGGATGCAATGCAAGATGCAATGCAAGTGAATGGTGACCCAGACTAACATACTTCCTAACATCTCCTTTGTGTTCCACAGTAGAAAGAAAGTAAAACGTGTTTGGAACAACATGAGGATAAAAAATGATGACAGACTTTTCAGTTTTGGGTGAACTATCCCTTTAGGCTGAAGCTTCTTCAGTATGACTCACCTGATGTTTGAAATCTCTGATTGAGTATAGATGTCATTTGCTTTGAGGCTGAAAGAGAGTGATCTTAATCACAGAGTGAATGTGTTTATTATTTGTCTCATCTGATTCTTTCTTTAGTCTAAGAGCTCAGTGGAGACACAGTTGATTGAAAGGCATCATTGGGCTCCAGCTGAGCAGAGGATTATTCAACAGAGTTTCATTGGCTAGAGGCCCGATTAAGCTTTACACTAGAGTCTATAGCAGTATACACTGCACACTACTTGTTCTCTACAATTTACATGCTCTGAAAGTGACTGGTAAACATAAATAAGACATAAAATTATGCTTTCAGCATCCTGTTATGTTGTTCAAATGCAGTCAAGGTTTGGCTGTTTTTCATAGTTCAATTAGCACCTGCTGGTAGTTGCAGTGGTTTGGGAAGCGAGAACCATTTTTTACAGGAACCAAATGACTTTTGGTTATGTTAATGATTCACAATCTTACTTTCTTCCACCAGTGCGGATGCAATGCCGCAACACTACTAAATCTGCAGCATGAAACATACAGCACAACCAGTGTAGTCCGATTCTCGTACTAATGACTGGTTTATTTGAATGGACAGCTTAAAACACACAGTGTGACTGGTGCAGTCCGATTCTCGAATGAATGACTGATTCATTTGAATCTACAGTGCAAAACAAACAGTGCGACGAGTGTAAGTTCTGATACCTGAATGAATCTGAATATACAACGTAAAACATACAGCGCAACCAGTGTAGTCAGATTCCCAAACAAACAACTTATGAACCAGTTCATTTGAATCTACAGCACGAAACACACAGTGAGACCAGTGTAGTCAGATTCTCGAACAAATAACTTCTGAGCCGGTTCATTTGAATCTACAGCGTGAAACAAACAGCGCAACCACTAAAGTCCGATTCCCGAACAAATGATTCTTCTGAGCTAGTCCATTTGAATCTACAGCGTGAAGCAACCACTAAAATCCGATTCCCAAACCATTTTTCTTAAATCTTAAAAAGCCAGCTCATTTGAATCTACAGTGCAAAACATACAGTGTAACCAGTATAAATTCTGATTCCTGAATGAATTTGAATATACAACGCAAAACACACAGCGCAACCAGTGTAGTCCAATTCCCAAACAAATAACTTCTGAGCCGGTTCATTTGAATCTACAACGTGAAACACACAGTGCGACCAGTGTGGTCTGATTCCCGAACAAATGACTCTTCTGAGCTGGTTCATTTGAATCTACAGCCTGAATCAGAACTGGGAATCAGAACTGGAATCGTTAAATTCCTTATGATACCCATCCCTACTCAAACGTAGCAGTGTATTCTCACAAAGTACATTTTTTGCAAGCAACATATAAACCGCAAGCATTTCATTATGTTAAAGCAGACGTTTAGCCAGTGGCCAATTACTTAAAGGGCTCTAAAAAGCATAAATTGGACTTGTATTTTTCCTTGTCTGCTGCCTTTGACATCACAGCTCAGAATAGTTGACCCATTCACATGCACCATTCACATGCACTTAAGAAAACAGTTTGTTCCAGGGTTTTTGCAGAAAGCAGCATTCTCAAAAAAGTCAGTATTCAGTAAACGAGAAAGCTATATTTCCTTAAGCCGTTTAAGGTATTAAGAGAAAGCGGTTTAACACAATTAGGTTTCTTCTGGAGAAAACGATTTAATGTGGCCATGTAAATGCATTTAAGGCATTCTTACAGGCTTTTGAAGAGCGTGCATGTTCGTGGAACAGTCAACTGGAGCGTCACAGGATGGTCAACATGTCTACACAGTGGCTTACTGACGGAGCCACATGTTTACAGGAGTAAATTGAAAGCTGATAACACAGTGCATGTAAACAGGAATGCCGCTTTCTTGTCATAAGCAGCAATAAACGGCTTTCCAGTTTCTATGTAAACGAGCTCAGTGAAGGGCTTGAGACTGCTCACATTCTTGTGGTGCTATCAGCCAGTCATTGAATCAGAGTTGTCATGATGTTTGCCCATGAGCAAAGACTGCAGCAAGCATGTTGGGTACTTCTGAGGGTGCATATGCCAGCCAAGCGACTGTCATTGAGTGAATTTGAACGCTAACCTCTGTCCAGGTATTACAGCCCTCCTTGACTGCAGTCATGTAGGTGGCATTGAAGAAAAGCCTTTAGTGGTTCCTCATTGACATCAAAATGGTCTCCAGATTTGAATAGGCTCTCTCTTAGCTTGTGGCTTTCATATAACCAGTCATTCCTGAATAATGGGAGGTAATTATTTTTTTTTTTTTTACTCATGAATCCTTGACAAAAGTTCTTGGGTCTATTATGTAGCATTTGAGCATTGATCCAGACTATTAGCTTTTGGTTTTGGCTAGATTTGAAAAGGATATGCTTTTGCACAAATCTGTGCATCACTTGCATTTTTGGACATTGATTACTAGTCAATTTCTCATTACTGGTTAACAATAAATACTGAAAAGAGAGAACACTGTCACTTGTAGTCTCATCTTGGAGTCATGTTTAAAGGGATAGTTCTCCTAAAATGAAAAATGGACTCATGTCATTCCAAAATAGTATGACTTTATTTCTTATGCAAAACACAAAAGGACATTTTTAGGTTAATAATCGCCCGATCGCGGTTATTTGATTAACCCTGGTTGTCACAATCGGGACAAGCCTACTGCCATAGTTTAGGCTTAGTTTTATGAGAATCACCCTATGTGAAATGAAAAATACAATATTTTACAGAATCTTCACACAGGTCTTTTTCATACAACAATAGTTCATAGTGACCATGGCTGTTAAGTCGTCTCTCAGTGATTCGGTCGCAGCAGTTCTCAAGTTAACTGTTCACTGGAATGGAAGACTATCAGCAAATAAATACTTACATTTCGATCTGTTTCTCACCCAAAAATATTGTGCGGGTTTAGAAGACTTGGTCAAATGGACAACTTTTATTATTGCTTTTATTGTGCTTTTTCATGGGATGGGGGACAAATCTTATCAGATAGTCACTGTGAACTCTTGTTTTAAGAGCTGCATGAAGAATCTTTTTTTTTCTCCCCTTTTCTCCCCAATTTGGAATGCCCAATTCCCAATGCGCTCTAAGTCCTCGTGGTGGCGTAGTGACTCACCTCAATCTGGGTGGCGGAGGACGAATCTGAGACCGTCAATCCACGCATCTTATCATGTGGCTTGTTGAGCGCGTTACTGCGGCGACATAGCGCGTGTGGAGGCTTCATGTTATTCTCCGCGGCATCCGCGCACAACTCGCCACGCGCCCCACTGAGAGCGAACCACATTATAGCGACCATGAGAAGGTTAACCCATGTGACTCTACCCTCCCTAGCAACCGGGCCAATTTGGTTGCTTAGGAGACCTGGCTGAAGTCACTCAGCACGCCTTGGATTCAAACTCGCGACTCCAGGGGTGGTAGTCAGCGTCTTTGCCCGCTGAGCTACCCAGGCCCCCCCTGCACGAAGATTCTTAAATAAAATCCCCTTTTGTGTTCCATGGAAAAAATAACAACACACGAGTTTGGAACGACTTTAGAGTGAGTAAATCTAAATTACGACAGAACTTTTATTTTTGGGTGAACTATTCCCAGGACTCAAAATGACTCTGAACTTCACAACCAGTTGAAGCAGTTCACAGTTACGTTTGGAGAGATCCTATTTGCGCCCTGTGGAGAGGGACTTCACACAGTTATTAACTGAAAACTGGTGGAGCAGAGCAGGAACTGCTTTCCACTGAAATAATTTACTTCCACTTGCCCCATACAAAACTCCTATACAGATCCATACACGGGCACTCATTCAGAGACTCATGCCAGATGTGTAGACACAGGCCTCTAATTTGCACCCAATGGCTCCCATTATTTAAGACACACTTCCAGGGCCGAAGGTTAAACAATCCATCCCCGTTTGTACTACCAAGATCAAACTAGGCTGTGCACTCTGTCATTCAGCACATTTGAGGCCAAGAACCCTGAAGTGCTCTTTAACACAGTGGTATCCATTCCATAAATCTGGCAAGAAGAAGCAGGGTTCCTCCCATGAGTCAAGGTTTAGGAATATCTACAGCAAATAAGCCGCTCTGTTAGTGCATAACCCTTGGCACAGATGTTGAGGATTATAGCCTTAATGTTTTGTGATGGCTTGTAATCTAAGGCCCACCAACCCTTCAAGGAATGTTCCGGGTTCAATACAAGTTAAGCTCAATTGACAGCATTTGTGGCATACTATTACCACAAAAATGTAACTTTAATATTATTATTACCACAAAAGATCATTTGGACTTATCCCTCATTTATTTAATGTCCTAAGACCCGAACGCGACTACTGTATGCATTTTTAATTTCCCTTTTTGATTTGTAACTAGTAGCACCTAATAACATAAAAACAAATAATAAAAATTGAAAAGCAAATGTTTTTCATAAAAATGTACGTCCTCATATGGTTACAGCAGGCCTAACTTGTGAAATTTTAAATAATAAATGGTATAGAAATTCATCTTTTTTTAACTAATTGTTTATTTTGTTTCCAAGAGTGTTGGTTATTCATGTTTTTGATTAGTTACAGACATTACAGTTGATTTTCTGTAAAGCTGCTTTGGAATTATGTGTATTGGGAAAAGAAAAAAAAAAGAAAAGCTTTGACAAAGATTTGACTTGTTGACTTTGTCACAAAAATGTTTCTACTTTGGCAACAAAATCTCAAAGTTCTCTCTTTGCACTGTCAAACAAACAAGATATAGCCAGTGCTGAAGCACTTTTCCAATCAGAAAGTAGCATAATTCATCCTGATTCAAAGTAATGGCCAGCATCGTCCAATCACTTCCAAACATGTTAAAATAAAACTTAGCATTACAAATTTTGTATATATGTACTGATTACCATTTTTCCATGTCTGCCAACAGCCTGAAACTGAACATTTGACCGGAAGTTTGCAGTGAATGCACTTGGATTCATAGGAAAGCCATAGGATGCTCCCTTCTCCATAATTAGTGAATGACTTAACCTCCAGTGTGTTCTCTGACTGCACTGGTCTCAGAACTGTTTGAAAGACAGTTGGAAACCTTATTTTCATCCTAACTCTGTATACAGCCTCTGAAAGTAACATTTTGATTCTCAGTGGTGATAATGAACAGTGAATACAGGATTTCTAAGGTAAGGCTGATTGTTCTTGTTGTTGGTCATCGTGTTTAACAGTGTGCTGTTTCTTAATAAACTGCATATAAATGGCATATCTGTTGGTCGATCGATATATCGCTGAGGCCGATAAAATGGCAGATTTTTAAAAATGATTAATTATCAGCATCGGCCAATACATATTCCCCTTTGGCTGATTTGTTTCATGAGGGCGCTGAGAATCGCCTGCTTGCATTTGAACCGACTGAGACATGTAAACGACAAGTCACGGTTCGTTTTGTTGTAATGTGCCATCGTGTTACTAAAATATAGACCGGTGTGCAACACAGTGCCATTTAAACGGTCCGCGTATCCGAGCCGCAGCAGATGTGTTTGAGCTCATAATGTTAAAGTGCTCGCCTGTTTCATTCTCCCTCTCTCTCCTCAACAGTTCCCTGTAACTTTTAACTGTCTTGTCTAATGATAAAAAGGCAAATATCAATAAAACTAATATCACATATATCATCTGCTAATATGCACATATCTCGTTTAAACGGATGTAATAAACCAACCTCACACAACTTGAGCAGATCCAGCATCCTGTGGAGAGCTCATTTATTTACCTCTAAAGCACGTATTCTATCAGCCTCTCCTCAGCAGTTCCCTGTTACTTTTATTCTATTTTTTTTCTACTTATAAAAGGCAAATATCAATAAAACTTCTATTATATACTGTTTGCAAATATGCAGATATCTCGTTTAAACAGATGTAATCCACAAACCTCACGAAAATCCAGTGTTTTCTTCCCGTCGAGCGCTCATCTAATATCTTTGATTCTATAAACCAGAATCAAAACTGCAGGATCAGGATCAAAAGTTCCTCTGATTCACAAATCATGACGGTCAGTCCGTGACAATCCAAGCAGGCAATCCACGGCATTTAAACTGTCAGTAGGTTGCTGCTCACGCTGGATCCGCACGAGCGCATGAGTGCAACTTCAAAGTAAAAGCGCTTCACGTGTGCTGTGAGTACATTTCTTATTCACTATGCACTGTATGTGCAATAGGTTTGATTCAGCATTTTTTTGAGTAAATGTGATTGCTAACATGGACATGCCATCCATGGTTGCTGGACTACTGTGTGTACTGTTATTTCCTTCTACCTAATGTATTAACAATTTCTTCATGTGCAAATAAATGACTAAAATTTGGTGACTAAACAGAAATCAGAAGAAACTGCTATCTACCATTTAGAATACAGTATTATTTTTTTAGATTCTTTTTTACAAAGTTAAAGTTTAGTGTGGAATTGAGTAAATATGGTGCTAAATAAGAGTGTCCTGAACTAAGATAAGTCAGTTTAAATGAAATGAAATTATGCTTAACGCAGAGCGAAGACAAAACATGATGTGCAAGAGGAAGTGGGGGGTCACACAAGGCTAAAAAATAAAAAAAAAGCAAAACTAGTGGTTACAGTAAAGTGCTTATAAAAGAAGTGAATGGGGCCAGTCCAGGCTCAAAATAAAAGTTGTTACTGTCACAAAACGAAACAAGACACAAAACAAAAGCTTTCACACCGACACAAGCTTGGTGGTAGTGCTCAAATCGCTATTTCATTTTGGTTGATTGATGCTGCACAGCATCTTTGTGTATGCTTTATTAAGGCCTGGTACATTAGATTTCTTCAACAGGGCTTGAACAGATTTAGGCACACTCTGAAAGTGAACAGCACTTGCTGAGAACTTCAGTTAGAGTAGGTGTAGCCTCTTGTCCTCGGGTCACAGATGCTGTGCAGTGTGTAGGAGGGCATTTCATTCGCTCTTCTACAAAATACTGCCCGTGGACACTGCTGTGTATCACTCAAACCAAGTGGAAGTCCATGTAGGGGTAATACGGGCTCAATGCAGTACTATTTTCTTTTAATCTTGGCAGAAGCGGTCTCACTCTAGGGTCTGGTATCATGTATTATTAGTATTTGACAGTATCTACAACACAGTTGTCAAATCTGGCCCGCCACCTCATTACAAGTGGCCCGCGAGCTAATTTCAGAAACGGAGGATGGCAGGTAAACAGAATGTGTCACTGGCCAATCAGTAAGCACTTATCTCGTGAATATTAATGATTGCCTGTCATCCTAACATTATTTTTTAAAGCACATTTTGCGTGCTCAAAAAGCAGAATGAAACACACTATCCGAGGTAAATGTTCTCCAAAACAGATGAGGTTACTGAGGTTAATAATCTATCGAGTTTAAAATCAACAAAACAAAACCTCCCTACCCTAAACCTTGAACCTAAATCTAAACAATCAATAAACATCATTAAAAAAACAAACAAATGTGAGACGAAAATGCAGTTGTTGAAGCAACCACATCATTTTGTGGTGCTTCAGTGAAACTCTCGGCTCACATGTCGAATCCGTTTACGTAGAAAAAATTCCATCAATTTACATTGGGAACGCATAACTAGAAATACGTTCACCCAAAATAGTAGTAGACAGTTTTACAGCTCAAATAACACATATATTAGCACAGAGGAATCATGGCCAGTTCTAAGTGGGGATTAAAAGTCTCTTTTACTGTAATGCACTTGGGAAAATTAATAAAGAAGCTGCACTATGTACGATTGTTTGGTTAAAAATGAACAAATTGCCATTATTGATTAAGTACATAAGCAATCAGTGTTCAAAATAATGCCCTTGCCTTACCCCTATTCATTTCAGTAAGCCTACAAAAATAATTTGTATTTTGAGTTGTCGGGTTGGATTTGGCGTGAAATCGCTAGTTTATGTCGTTCCTCTTTGCATCATGACGTCATGCCCGTACACACAGGAAAGAAGTGTCTGGCTGAGGACACTGTTCAGTTCAGTCAGTCACAATCACACAGTTCAGGACAGCATCGCTGCAGTCTGGATGGATGTTTATCTGTTATCCGTTTGGCGAAGTTGTTTACCTGCTATAATGCTTGGAATTGGATAGAGTATGTTGTCTGGTAGGGGTAATGCTTTTATGAATCGAACATTACTCATGTGTTTACCAGTCGCGAGTTACTGTGCATGTACTCTACCGTTCAAAAGTTTGGGGTCACTTGACTGAAATGTTTCTCATGATCTTAAAAATCTTTTGATCTGAAGGCGTATGCTTAAATGTTTGAAATTAATTTTGTAGACAAAAATATAATTGTGCCAACATATTAATTTATTTCATTATAAAACAAATGTTTTTGAAATGGATGACTTGGACCGAATAATTAAGAAAAGCAGCTACTAAGTGCCCAACATAGATGGGAACTCCTTCAATACTGTTTAAAAAGCATCCCAGGGTGATACCTCAAGAAGTTGGTTGAGAAAATGTCAAGAGTACATGTCTGCAAATTCTAGGCAAAGAGTGACTACTTTGAAGATGCTCAAATATAACACAGTTTTGATTTATTTGGGATTTTTTTTTTTTTTTTTTTTTTGTCACAACATAATTCCCATAGTTCCATTTATGTTATTCCATAGTTTTGATGACTTCACTATTATTCTAAAATGTGAAAATAAATAAATAAATAAATAAAGAATGAGAAAGTGACCCTAAACTTTTGAACGGTAGTGTATTTAGTATGTATGACTTCTGAAATTGACCTCTTGAACATATAATTTTCATGTTTAAGAAAATATATTTTATCCCCATTACTGCTTGTTTTATGTTTTTAGTTTACAGTGTTATTAGGCCTACAGTTTCACTTGCTTTATCAACTGCCGTGTTCATTTTTACACTTTTTCATTTTAGTCACAGTTTAAATTTTTTGACAAAAATGTCCTTTAAAAATAGTCAAAATGTTGTCATGTTATATTCATAAATTTTAGCCCGTTTTACAAAAATGACAACATTTTTGTCAACGAAAATAATATATTTGACTTGATGATGACGTGCAAAATGGACAAAAAAGTGTCAAACTGCAACAAACCAAACTTTGATCAAATATTTAAATATAAAAATATTTAGAAAAATAAATTCTAAACATTTTCTAATGTAAACATGTATCAGACATATAGTATAAATGTACATAGGCCTACTGTCCTTGTGAAAAACCTGAGCTCCTGAAATAATAATGAATAGACTGAAGTATTATCTACTTTTTAGAAGTTAGCCTGTATTCTGAATTCTTCATGGTTTAGAGACTTATTAATTTGTCGTGAAAGCATATTACATTGCATGTCGTGTGTTTGTTATGGAAACAGTGTATTCACAACGCAAGTTACGCAACACAAATTAAGATTATTCTGATTAGTGCATCATTTAATTCAAGTTCACATGTTCATTAGTTTCATTGTGCAGATGTAAGTTGTTCCATAAATGTTGTGGATATATTGATGAATCTCAGGTATAAATAGGATGTGTTGGAATGAAGTATTTACCCTGTTTTAAAGCGGTTAGTTTTGCCGGTGTTAGCACATTCAACTCACACAGCTAAAGTGGAGAAATGCCCAACACAATGGATTAATGGATTAAATGCATCCATATCTAATATCTTCTTCTATTTACAGATTATCAAGATGTTTCTTCTTCTGTTTATATCTTGCACTGTTAACATCTTGCAGTATAATTTTTATCGTCATATTTTCATCAACAGTATGCTTTAATAAAATCATTTAATAATCTTCATGATAAACCTTTTTCGTCTCGTCTTCGTTATCGTTAACGAAATCAAAAAACCTTTCATCAACAAACATTTTCATCATTGATTTCATTGACAAGATTAATAATGTAAAAATAATGAAGTTTTACATTGAACTCGAATCAGCAGTATCACAAGTTTCACCTCTTAAATTGATAAGTATAATACAATACGAACTATAATAGTTGATAAAACACTTGACTAATCATATTAAAATATTCTTGGAACTGGTGGTGATTTAGAAGAGTCCCCTGTTCACTATGTAAAAGCGCTTTGAGTGTCGTGTCAGAAAAGTGTACAATTCATTCATTCAAAATATGTAAATAAGAGTGTTGTTTATCTTCATCAAAGCAAGTAATAATTCATTTTTAAATGTTTAATCGCATAACATAATTATATCAACATGAAAATAGCACGTTATGACTCTGGCTCTGAATATCTTCCAGTCATGATCACACACAGGTGATGTCCAGGTAACCTCAAATCATGAGATTCATCCGCGAGAGCAGTAGTGTCGAAACACGACTCGCGTAATGTTTTCTTCCGCAAATTGCTTGCAATTTAAATTTCAACCACAGATGTCGCTAGAGAGCACAAAGTTACATAGTGCAGCTTTAAAGACTTAACCGGTTTTTAGCAGTATAGAGGTCTGAGGGAGCTCTTGGGTTACTCTCGAGTATTATGTGTGGCAGTGCAGAGAGACGACTATTAGAAGCTGCATACATTTCTACTAGACATTCTAATCAAAGCAGGAGGAAACTATTTGAGTGTCCTACACCAGCTTCTTCTACAAACAGTCTTTCAGACTAAGGAACCATATCTTTCAACCTTAAATGTGGCAAGTGCTTGACAGGATGTAAACCTACTACTTTATATACTACTCTACATTAAGACCTTTTATGTTTTATGCATTCATTTAATAGGATATATTTTCCTAGCAAAGTACAGTATGGTGATTCTCACGAAAACCAGTCAAAAAAATTTCCTACTCAAGAAAATGAAGCCCACATTTAGGACCATTAAGATTGTGTTGTGGCATTATTTTCAGGACACTTACAAACATTTCACTCCCCAATTGTCATTACTGTAACAGGGTGTCTGCAGGTATCAGCTCATCCAATTTAATACTTTTTAATACCATTTTCAAGAGTTTCATACACTGTAAAAAAATATATATATATTTTTGAAAAGGTGAGTCAAACCTTGAGGATTCAGTGAGTCCCAGAGATACTGGTGTTTTTTGCTCCTCATGTGGCAGCTCAAAGATGCCTCCCCCATATTAGAAAGATCAAAAGACTAACAACATAATTTGCACGCTCCCATTTAGGATCCTGATCCTTTGCCAGCCATTTTTCATACCTGGCCATGCTGAGCCAGGCATTGTTAAATGTGTGCTTCCCTGGCATGCTAAACTTAGCTTTAAAAGCTCAATTTTACATGCTAAAGTAGCTTTCGTGAAAATGAGCAAAGAGAGACACAGTTCACTGAAATAAGCGGGAAATTACAATTAGCCTGAAAACATGAATCCTAAAATGGGTGAGGATTAGCGGCACGTCGTTGTCTCTAATTGGTCAGATATTCTAAATAACGTGATATATTTTAAAGGTGCACTAAGTAACTTTTTTCGTGTCATCTTGGACTTTCAGTGACACCTTGTGGTGTGGATGCAGCATCATTCAAAATATCATCATTCAATAGTTTCCAGTTATAGATGCCATTGTAGAAATTCAGTATTCACAGTCAGACATGATTAATTTAATCCAAGAGTGAAAGTGTCCACTAACAAGTTTCTGAGATTAAGCGAGCAGTATTCAGCTGGTCATGTGATTCTAAAATGGCAGCTCTCATTAGGGTGCCCCTGCCCCATGTAGAATAAAGCAGCTTTTATTAGGTTGCTGATATGACTAGAGTCCTCATCTCATGTGAGTGCGTGTGATTTATAAATGCAGTGTTAATGACACTCAGTGACACAGTGGAGGAGACATGTGTTTACTTTGTTTCTGTGGAGTGATGAAATGAAACGTAATCTCAAAGGTTTTTTATCTTACTATAATATAATATAATATAATATAATATAATATAATATAATATAATAAAACTAAATATTTTATAAAATATTTTTATATAAAAAACACAATATTTAATACATATTTATGAATGATATTTTTTTTATGTTCCAAAAACAACAAATGTGAATGTAAAATTGACCAAAACTAAAGTTGACCAAAAAGAGAGACATATTTTAAGTATTTAGAAATATTTTGATATTGAATAAATTTTTCATGTCATTCAAAAGTTTTTAAAACCTTAAAAATAGGAAATCCTATTTCCCTATTTTATTATTAGATTTAAATATTTGGAGTAAAATATGTAAAAAATACTTCTTAAGGTTTATGAAGCACACATGCATCTTAAGAAATATCACAATTTATATGACAGTTAACCGTGAAAGCCCTGAAAGTGGCAATTAATCTTCATAGCCTTAAAAGGTCCTAGTTACTTTCGTAACCTCCGTTCCCTGATGGAGGGAACGAGACGTTGTGTCGATGTAGTGACACTAGGGGTCACTCTTGGGAGCCCCAAACACCTCTGCTTTTTTTAAAAAAGGCCAATGAGAATTGGCGAGTGGAATTTGCATGCCACTCCCCCGGACATACGGGTATAAAAGGAGCTGGTATGCAACCACTCATTCAGGTTTTGTGCTGAGGAGCTGAGACTAGGTCCCGGCCATTTCAGCGGATAGTTCAGCGTTGTGGCAAGAGGGACACAACGTCTCATTCCCTTCATCAGGGAATGGAGGTTACGAAAGTAACCAGGACGTTCCCCACTCGACGTTGTGTCAGTGTAGTGACACTAGGGGTAACTATACAAAACGCCACAACTAGCTGAACTGTGTTACGTGAACTGGCGGTGTGTGATGGGCAGACCGCTGTGTGCCTCGTAGCCAGTGCACCAGGCCGTCACGTAACCTCCCCCAACGCTCTTATGAGCGTCGAATGGTCCATCAGGAACAAGTCGACTGCCGAACTATAGGAACAGGCTAGCCCAGCCGAGGCCTCTTTCCCTCTCTTTTCTCCCCAAAAAGAGTGGAATTTGTTAACTGACTGGGAGCCATAAGTGTCTGCGTCGGGGGGTGACCCTCCCAAGGGGAAGACACCGCGAAGACCACACCCTGCCCAAAAAGGGGGGGGGGGGTTTGAGTGGAATACGTCACATGGTCTTACCGAGTCTTGTCGGAAGTATGTCATGTGGAGAGGTCCCATGGTAGGTCCTACCGGAAGGGGGAAGAGTTTCTACAGAGCATGGCGACCGGCGGCAGAGGGGCCTCTGCCCAAGGAAGACGCAGTTTGACGACAGGGAAACAATTTTGCGTAAGATATCACATGGGGTCGCCTTCGGGGATCCAGCACATGTGGAGCACCTACCTCAGTGCAGGGGCTCATTAGCACACCTACTGGGCCGGTCAGCGAGTTTCTCCGCAAACTCAACTGCCACAGGCCTAAGGAGGAAAGTCATCCAGTGATCACAGTCTGTGAACACAACTGGGAGTCAAGAGCACACGTCTTCACCTCAAGGGAGGGGAAAGGTGCTATGCGCAAGCGGTACACCCGTCACATCACGCACATTCATTATCGATCATCGCTGTCTCTTACTCACACTCGTACCCATCCCAAGGCCCTAGTAAAAATAACTTGAACCAGCCAAAAATGGTTTGCTGGTCTTAGCTGTTTTAAGCTGGTCCCCCCAGCCAGGCAAAGCCAGTCTTCAGCTCGTCTAGCTAGTTTCACATCCTGGTCTGCTACAAGTGGCCAAAACCCCTCTATAACATCAATACAGCCCAGCCTGCTGACCATGCCAGCTTGGGCTGGTTTAAGATGGGGGTATTTTAGTATATTTAAAAGAAACGCTGGTTTGGATCACCTGAATCCAGGAGGGCCATAAATTCCTCATTAAACAACACTTCCTTATCTTGGCAACCCTACCGTTCTTCCCTTCCCTAGTCTCTTTATATCTGCAGTGTCTTCTCATGCTGTAATCCCCTTAATGCATGTTAATACATCAGGTTTACCACTCCTGTTCTGTGCTCATTCCTCTCAGTGCAGCTAAAAGAGCTTGATTGAGTTGGCTCACATCCAGACTACCTTTGCCTGCAGCCCAGCTCTGCCAGAAGCATACTGCAGCCATAAAAATGTAAATGCGAGCCGGGCATGATAACAGGCCCGGTTTGCTGCTTCAGTGGCTTTATATGAACATTCATAGGAAAGCATCTGTTCTATGGGAGAAGAGATAGAGAGAGAGCTATGAGCTGTCCTGAGTGTGAATTAATCTGTTCATGGGAATCATTCACAACACAGACTCTTAGCACTGCCTCAGATGCTATGTGGCGCATTCAGTTGTGACCAGAAACTGCAAAATTAATCAATGACACTTTAGTAGTTGTTAATTGGCTGAGCGACACTAGACTATTAACACTACTGACTTGGAGCAATAATGGGAATGGTTTATCCAGGAAAAAAACATAAGTACATGTATGTATGCGTAAGTGCTGTTATGCATATACTGTACTATGACAGTGATTGAACCTCTGGAAAGCCATTCAGAGAGGCTGGACAATGCAACTGACTTATCATTTCAGTATTCTTAATTATAATTAATTCTATACTGAAAACTATTGATAAAAAATAATTCAATTTAATTAAAAGTTGACTATTTTCTATTTTAGTGTGCTATGTGTTTTAAGGTTACATCTGTGGTCTAAAACAAATATAAGGCAAATCCTGTTATAAGTGTATGTAACAAGGTAAATGGAAAGGAGGAGGTGAGAACCAGCTTGATAATATAAAAAAAGGTTTAATAATAAACTTAACCAAAAGCACAAACACACACAATTAACTCTCTCTGTCGCACTGCCATCTGCGGTCACCCTTATCCCTCTCGGGCTTCATCAGCCTAATTAGGGGCCGGGTGTGTGGAATCACGACTCGGACCCGCCCTCCGCCCTGCCACATTCCTCCCTTGTTCTCTCATGACTTACACTCCCCTCCCCCCTTTCCCTGGGGGGGGGGGGGGGCGTGCCCTTCCGGCCCTGTCTTCTGGCAGGTCATCCCCGTCTTCCTGGAACTGGGAGGGGACAAGGGGAGGGAAACAACAACAACAAAAAACACGGTACATACACACCGTAACGGTGATGATACCAACTTAAAATATAATAATAATAATAATATTTAAAAAGAGAGGGAAAGGCCAACGCGGATCGGCAGCGGGAGAGAGAGAGCAGAGAGAGAGAAAAAAATATATAATATATTAAGTCGCCGGTTCTCCAATACGCCGTAGCCTGGTCCTCGGCCACTCCTTCACCCTCTGGTGTACGACAGCCGTGCCTCCCAGGCGGATCGGAGGCAGTCCTCTGGACCCTGGTGGATGGAACACCCCGCCACGTTTTCGGTGGATGGTAGGGGTCTCCCCTGCCCCAGGCAGCAGTCCTCCCGCTCCAGGCGGTTGGCCAGGAGCCCCTCCCCGCTTGCGGTCGGCGGTCTCAGACCCCGTCGCGTTTCAGCGGCTGGTAGGGGTCTCCTCCACCCCTGGCAGTGGCCCTGACAGCTCCAGGCGGTCGGTTAGGAGCCCCTCCTCCCCACGTGGTCGGCGGCCATTCCTCCGCTCTCAGGCGGCCGGGCTCCTCCGTCCCCCGGCAGATGGCCGCGGCTGCTCTGTTGGGGTGGATGGTAGTGGCGAGGACTCTACTACGGCGCATCCTTCCTCCTTCCCGGGTTTTGGCACCAGTGTAACAAGGTAAAAGGGGAAGGAGGAGGCGAGAACTGGCTTTACAATATAAATAATAGTTTAATGATAAACTTAACCAAAGAGACAAACACACACAGGTGTCGGACAGCTGTCCTCTCTCTGTCGCACTGCCTTCTCCGGTCGCCCTTATCCCTTTCGGGCTTCATCAGCCCAATTAGGGGCCGGGTGTGTGGAATCACGACCCGGCCCTGCCCTCCACCCTGCCACAGTGTACAAAAATGTACAATATTCTCATGTAGTTAAAGCATTCTAATGTAGTTAGAAAAAAGAAGCAACTAGTGATCTTTAATTGCAAACAGTAAATTACATGAATAACAATAGTTAGATTCTAAATATTATAGCTGGTGCTAAATATACATCACATTCTATAACTTTTGTAGCTAAGTTAAAACATTTCAAAATAAGAGTGTGCACAGGATTCCTATTAGAATTACTGTAATTTTCTCAAAAACTTTGGTTGTCCATGTTGCTGATGGCTCTGTGCACAGTCTGCATGACGTAAATTCAACATAAGCCAGTTCGGCACTCAGATTTTCTCGACCCGCAGACACTGTCAATGTCTGTGCGCATCGTGGCTCATGCACCGGCCATTGACTCAGTCATAGTACGCATGCGTCAAATGCGTCCATCTGCACTCAGGGTCAATGGTGTATACTCAGGAAAGCAACACAGTCAACCGGGTGCGATCCGATATGAAACGCGTTCAACCGACCCAGGCTTTTATAAAAAATAAATAAATAAAAAAACACGGAACTGCAAAAATAAACATTGTTTTTTTAAACAGCTTTCAGAAACTGAAAAAGTTACACACTTCAAAGACACAATATCCTATATGATCATAAGAATCAAAAGAGATCATACTAGATTAAAAAAAATAAATAATTAAATATGAAATGAAGATGCAATTTGGAACTAAAATGACCTGATATCATTTGAAAGACTATATGGAATTTTTGTACTTTTAAAAACTAATTTGCACACTTGCAACAGAACCACTGAAAATGAACAAGTGAAGGTGAAAATGTGACTAAAAACGTCGACCACCATTTACAGAACCTAAAATATACACTTTTTCTTAAACATTCATATTAATACTAAGCTAAATCTATATTGAATTTTAAAAGAAAGTTAGCTCATGGACAAGTTATATGTCAACTACCCAACAAGTACATAGCAGAAGTATGAAATATAAGTAATACAGGTATACAGCAGGACTTAAATTAAAACAATACAGTACTTCTATAAAGTATATAGTTCAATTATGTGTCCATGAAGTAAACAGACATTTATAGAGGTTTTCTGTTTAGGCACTGGTCTCTAACTAAATACATTAAACAAAAACAAATCAGGAAATCACTCTGTTTGCTATGTTTCTGGCCATGAGCCCAGAAATCCATTTGACCTACAGTACATATGAACAATGTGGCTGACACAGTTCTCCATATTGTGTAGCGGTGGAATTGAATAGGACAGCACAGCCCACAGCAAAACTAGTATATTGTAAAAGATAAAGGCCACTGTCGCCTCTTCTATACGAGGCAATTTTTGCCCTGACTGAAAATCAAAGTATAATCTCTATGACTTTAACATCAATGATGCAATCTGTATTGTTCTATTTTTCATTGTAATAATTTCTGTCAAAGGATCTGCAAGCGATGAGGGGAAGTTAATCTGATTTTAAGTAACCAATAAAATGAGGTTTTTGCTGAGCAGGACAGTCTATGATTGATTTGCAAGGGAAACTGCCAGTGCTTCAGTTGGTCCTGATCACCAACTCTGCTAGAACAGAAATTCTGTTGTGACACATTGATTTCTTTATGTCAGTCACAAATTAACAAGAATGATAGGCAGGGGTGTAAAAAGTACTGAGTGAAGATTTAAAGTCCAAGTATCTAGCCAAAAACATACTTGAGTGAAAGTAAATAAGTATTGACATTAGATTGTACTTAAGTATTAAAAAAGTAAAATGTAACTTGCTAGAATAAAAATCAAGAGATGTGATTGTGTGAGAGAGGATGTTGTTGAATTCAATCGGTTTAAGTCGCCTTTTTACTGTCTCCGACGACTGTCATATTTCTCCCCCAGTGGCATTCACAACCTGGTCAAAGAATCATGTTACAATAACTACATTTTTGCAAAATTATTTTTAATAAATATATATATATATATATATATATATTTATATTTGCAACATGAATGATCATTTCATAACTGTCAAATCTGTAGAAGTAGCAGGCATTTAGAATACAGTTTAGGACAAAAACGTCATTGTTTCTTACTTCGTGCTCATAGTCTTGAATGAATAAATCACATTCAGTCAGGCAGTCACATAAGGACTAGTCGAACAAATATTTTAATATATCCGAAGCACAAATCAGATCCGAAATTCTGCCTCTGCAGATGGTCAGAACTCCACACAGCCGCCATTCGACACTCTGCCGTTTATCAATATGTCATTTGTCTGATGCAGGGAAAAGGGAGGCTTCAGTGCAGTAAGACGAAAGAAAATTATCTGCAGGAATCCTGAAGGAATGGTTGTGGAATTATGACAGGCTTTTTTATTATCAGCTATTGCCTGAGATTGTTCAAACTGCTTCCTATTCATATTCAGTAATTCCACAATGTAACTGTTGAATTGAAATATTACAAGAGAAGTATGTGGTGTCACATGATGTATCAATTTACCAACTTCTCATTGAATCACGTTAGCTACTATTCCTTAACGTTTGCAAAATTACTTTTACGTGGCTCGTTGTACGTATTGCGGACGTTTTCTGGTGAAATGAACACTAGAGGCCAGCAGCCATATCACCCTGTAGCTCAAGACTGGTTGCCCACTGAAGCTAAGCAGGGTTGAGCCTGATCAGTACCTGGATGGGAGACCTCCTGGGGCAACTAAGGTTGCTGCTAGAAGAGGTATTAGGGAGGCCAGCAGGGGGTGCTCACCCTGCGCGCTATGTGGGTCCTAATGCCCCAGTATAGTGACAGGGACACTACACTGTAAAACAAAAGGCACCGTCCTTTGGATGAGACATTAAACTGAGGTCCTGACTCTCTGTGGTCATTAAAAATCCTAGAGCACTTCTCGTAAAGAGTAGGGGTGTAATCCCAGTGTCCTGGCTAAATTCCCCCCATTGGCCCTTCTCAATCATGGCCTCCTAATTATCCCCATCCACTAATTGGATCTATAACTCTACTCTCTACCAATAGCTGGTGAGCGTACTGGCGCACTATGGCTGCTGTTGCATCATCCAGGTGGATACTGCACACTGGTGGTGGTTGAGGAGAGTCCCCTGTTCACTGTGTAAAGCGCTTTGAGTGTAGTGTCAGAAAAGCACCATATAAATGTAACGTTCATTTATTCATAGAGGCGCTACAACAACAATGACTTTTATTCACTGTCACAAGTAAAACTGCAAATTATCAGTTCAGGAACAGTTTTCACCCTGTTCCTCACACAATGCTATCTTACGACATCTAAACACTTTTACTACAGCACATGACTTGTAAGGCAATACATTTTAATGCTTGCATTACATAACCAACTACATTTACAAGCTTGTTTGACTTTGATCAAATTGTGCGGTAGCTCAACTGATAAAGCTTTGCACTCGTGATGCAAAGGAGCGGGGTACGAGTCCTGAAGAGCACGTGAGTCGATACGTGAGCCAAAATTGTCATAGAAGCACCACAAAATGATGTGGTTTCTTCAACAATTGCATTTTTCATCTCACATTTGCTTTTTATGACATTATCGTTTAGGTTTAAGGTTTACAGTAGGGATAGAAGAACATTTCACTCGCTTTTAGCGCCCCACAGTGGACATTTTACGTTGGAACCGCCACACTATGTAATGATGAACCACGTATTTTGCTAATTTAATTCAAATGCATATAAAACGCAAACTTGTGACCAAGCTGCTACTTTTGTTAGCAACCATAAAATAATGAACTATTTTACAGTATACTACTATTTTATAATCTAAAGGATTATTAATTAACTGAATAAACACAATAAACTATGAGAGGCTGTGCGTTACGCTGTTTTTTCCATGATTACGGTGTTTAAGGCTTCTCATCGTACCTATGGACACCCCTTACCTGTAGTAAAATGACAAATACAATTTTAAAAGTCAATATATTCCATGTAGTCTCTCAATTAACATGGCAAAAAAGCTTCGATATTTGACCACTGTTTTACAATAGAAATGAGAAATATAAAATTCCAAACTATTCATAAACAGGAGGAATTATATTCACCATTTCACTAGTAAATGTTCCAGATGGACATTATAGACATATGCCATCTTTCAAGAGCCAAACAAGGCAGAATAAGTGCTCCTATTTTCTGAATGTTGACAGTCTTTTGAGTCGTCACTTCTTTTGATCGAGGAGCTCGCTCTGTACGCTTAACAATGGAAGTAGCAGAAAGGAGGAGCAGAAAGAGAGGGACTTTGAGACAGATGCTCCGATTGGTGAGGAAACAATTAGCTAGCGTTTTGTCTCCACTGAGGAAGCGTTGCCTAGCAGCAGTAATGTGGCACTCTGCTCCGTGTGTGTGTGGTAAGAATGGATGCTGGGCTGTAGGACTATTATTTGAGTGTTGGTGGTACCAGAGATGTATTCACCTTCCCAGACTTTGGGCTGCATACAGCACTGAAACACTCTACATTTTTTCTGAGAACAACAGAGAGCTCAGACTGAAGCCTCTAGACTCACATTTAATAAGCACTTCAATGTTCCTGCATTCCATTTCCATTAATGTGTATTGATTAAGGACTGCTGGTCATATACTGACTTTCTCTCTCACTAACCAGGATTTAAACCCTCCAACTCATTTGATGCAGAGTTCAGCCACTAACAGATCTTGCAACCAAATTTTACCACAGTGCAGTTGAGTTTCCAACTAGTAATTACGACTTTGGAGTGCCGTTCATGTGCACTAATACCATCGTTTTAACATAACTTGAAGGCAGCATCTCACAACCATCCTGTAATTGTTTTATTTGCTGATAAAATGTAAACCAGATGCTACTGGAGAGTTAATGTATTGTAGATTGAGCTGCGAGTGAGTGCTTCATTATTTTCCCTGACCAATCGAAAACATTAGTTTTCTCCTGTAGCTGAATGCCAATGTTGTAAATGCAGCCCTGTTCCCCCTCAACACGCATACAGTAGATGACTTCAGAAAGATACTGTTGCTTCTTTAAGCTCTCGGCAGCTCTCGGCTTACCCTGCATGCTTCATTTCACGGTACAGTTGTAAACAGCTACCGAGAGCCATGAAGCTTGTAGGACAGCTCGTCTGCTGGAGATTTTCCCCACACGGAAGACACTTTAAGCAATGTGGATAATAGAGAAAACTGCCATAGTTTTCTGTAAAACTATACATCACTATTTGGGTGAATCTCACAAAACGTGCAAAAAATCTCAATTAAAACATTAAGAAAATATATTTTTGCTTAATGAAAATAATGTGCAATGCATAATGCAAATAAATCTCTATTACATAATCCAAAATTACTGGAATGTGACAAAATATGTGTACTTGTGTTTTACTTTTAAATGTATCAATTTGAAGTTATGCTGACTTTAATTTTTAGGTATGACATAAACTACGGTTTTAAAATTTTTTAAATTAAAATTCGAAAACTATAAATCTAGATTTTTTAGCATATTGTTCAAATATTTTGTACAATATTATAGTTGTGTACCCAATAATACAAATATAAAATTAAATTAAATTAGTTTCATGTGTTTTTACCAAGTTAATCTGTTCTCGCCCCCTAAACATGTCATGTGGTGCATAGTATTTGAACAAGTTTTTACTAGTACAGTAAAGTGCTTTGAAATGGGTTTGCACTTTGTTTGTTTGTTTGTTTGTTTGTTTTTTAATCTGTAAGTAATATTTTCATTTTTCTCTTTTCAGAGCAGTCTCTCAGTAGTTTGTGAAATGGAGCAGATCCAGTTTTTCTTTAAACCCCATAAAATTTACAGGAAAAATATACCCTAGCATACTGTATGCTAAAGTAAAAATAAAGTTTTAAAATGGCCTAATTCATAAAATGATCATCTTCAGTAGACAACATTAATTTATGTATTATGATTGAAAGAGTAATGAAAATGTGTTTAAGTTTGTTCGGTAAGGAACGGTTTTTAGAATTATGCAAATATGATAACATTAAAGTTCTAAAAACTTTGAGAGATTTTAAATTGATTTCCAAATGAGAAGTTATGGCTGGATGGTAGCACAAGATATTTTACACTTTAAATGTAAAGAAATAACCTATACCTGAAAGCATGGAAAAGTTAATAGTAGTAACGGTAACACTTTACAATAAAGTTCCATTTGTTAACATTCGTTAACAACATTAGTTAACGTGAACTAACAATGAACAATACTTTTACAGTATTTATTAATCTTGGTTAATGTTCATTTTAACATATGCTAATACATTTTTAAAATCAAAAGTTGTATTTGTTAACATAAGTTAATGCACTATGAACTAACATAAACTAACAATGAACAACCGTATTTTTATTAAAAAAACATTCAGATTAATAAATGCTGTAAAAATATATTTTTCAATGATTGTTCATGATGCCTAATGCATTAACTAATGGAAACTTATTGTAAAGTGTACAATAACATACACTATATTTTAGAGGTACTGTACTGCATATAAATGATACTTTTAAAAACATTGGAATCATTTTTTCTGTCACGGATCATGGATCTTTATTGTATTACAGTAACATTTTTGGTAATACATTAAATGACAATAATTAATGAGAATTTCCATTAGGAGAAAAAATAAAAGTAAAACATCCGGACACATTACGGTAATGGGAATTATATATATAATTTGTATTACGGCAATAAGAATTTGGGAGGACAATGTGCTTAATTTCCATTTTGCAATGGCAAAAACTTGTAATGGTCTTAAAAACATTTTCCTTAAATCTGGGGGGTAAAACATGAGCCAGACATGTTTTTGTGAGATGTTTTGTCCCCAAGCCAAAGTATGGAGGATGTTTAGTTCTTATTAATAAAAAGGTGTTAAGAAACAAGATTAAATGCACCACAAATGGCAAAATGCCCAGAGAAGGAGAGACAACATGATTCTTTCTGTTGCACCATTTCTCATGCAACAGATGGAAGGGGACAAAAACAATTAGAAACTCGTAGTTGTGTTTCAAAACCCCAATAAAAATCAAAACTGGAGTTTTGTGGATTTTAGTTCTATTACCTTTTAAGAAATGTGCTTGTGCACTAATTCAATTGCTGTAATTGTTAGCAAATAGGTACATTTATCTTTACATTTACAAATTGTCTCTTTCAGGAAAACAGACCAAAAATAATGACGACTCATCTTCCACTAACCTATTGCACCATTTATAACAAACAAAATAAATAAATAAAACAAAAAAACATGATCTAGCCAGAAGAAAGATTAATTATATCAAACTATTCCTTCAACCTTCAATCACCAGTGACCATATGGAGAGAAAATTATATTGGCTCTCTGGCAAAAAAGTTAAATAACAGGCATAAGGTGCAATAAGGAACGTCCTTTAAAGCAGTGTTTCTCAACTGGTGGGTCGCAGGTCTATTCGGACTGGGTCACGGATAGCAGGGAAAGAACATGCCATGGTTCTCCCATTGTAATTTTTTTGCCGGCCCCCAAGGCAAATTTAATGATTATCTCCTATCTTTCTTTCAGCGCTTTATATGCGCTAAAGGCTTATCATCTCCAATGTGATATTTTTGCTGTGCGATGAAGCTTGGTTTTCGCATGAGTGTCATGGAAGGAACGACTCAGCTCGCACAAAAGATGTGCTCTGAGTCTCTGCATGTCTGCTTGACTGGAATCAACCGGGCTTTCCTCGATATTAAAGCCTTGATATTAAAAACTGATGCTACACATTTTTCTAGTTTAAATCGCTATGGAGGAAGTCAAACCTCACGAACAGTAGACAGCCCTGACATTATAAACAGCAGTGAGGTGAAACAGCAACATGATCACACGTGAAGTCGGCATGATGTTTCCGATAGTTTCGGTACCCTAGGATCGGCGACTGAATGCCGACGCGCTGACATGCAACATTCTTATCAGACATGTTTGCAGTGGTTTCAATGTGTTTAACTTTCCATTGGCAGCGCGTTGCATCAGCCTCGTGGGAGACTAGGATTCAAAGCCAGACAGTAACCACGTTTGAATAATCAGTGACGAGCATGATTCGGAGGTTTCACTTTTCCATTTAACATTACTTTTTTACTCCACTAATTGTTAAGGTAAGGTTTGGGTTTGGGTTGGGGGATAGAATCTATAAATATATGCTGTTCTCTTCATTGTATAATGTCCTGTAAAGCTGAAAACAACTTGCTTCACTACTAGCTTTTGGCAGCCTCTCCTGGACATAAATGGACCTCACATGTGCCCATAACACTTACCACTTTGGCCACTGGGGGCAGTGTTTCGAAATTTTGGTCAACGTTTACCGATTTTCACAAAAGAAAGGTCAGTCTGCTCTTTCCAATTTCACTGTGAGATAAGGCTGGAAACAGAGCAGAAACAGTACTTGCTTGTTTTGATTATTGGGGGGGTTACCTGGGGTTATGAATATCATTATATGTCAATGTAAAAGTTGTAAAACTTACCTTAAAATATAATAAATAATTCAAGCCTTATCCTCTAAATGCTCTTATATCCTACTCTTATTTTTATATCAGTTTATTACTTGTTTAGACTACCATTGAAATGGCAGTATAAAAGATTTTTAAAAGTATAACAGACAACTGAATCAATTTCTACCCCATTGAACACTAAAAAGTTTAACCTCAATGAATCTGATCTTACATGATCCAAAAAAAAAAAAAAAAAAAAAAGAAACTTTTCATAACCATGATCAAATAATGACTCATCAGGCCTTCTCTGCCATTGTAAACACAGTAAATATTTTAAAGCATTCCCACTGTTTTCACCGATTAGAGGGAATGAAGGAAGATTAATTATTGGTTTTTACTGACAATCACTCACTGTGATTCATGGAGGCACAGCCATGCATTTTAAAATGCTGGTAAAAGTTGCGAGTAAAGTTAAAGATCAGGAGAGAAAAGTTTTTCAAAGACAAAGGTCTTTTAAAACTCTGTCATCATTTTTTCACCCTCATGTCATTCCAAAACTTGTCTTTCCTCCATGGAATACAAAATAAAGATTTTAGGAGAAATGCTTGTCACCATTCACTTTCAGTGCCTCTCTTTTCCATACAATGAAAGTGAAAAGTGACTGAAAGGCTGTCATTCCGATAACAAAACATACTGTATTCGCTTTACATTAGGTGCTTTTTTCCCCACCTATTATGTGATTACTGGCTGGTTTAAGCTGCATTACGGCCCAGACGTTTTGCCATTTGGTCAAATGTCTGGCATCGAGAGATAGGGAGATGCATGTACACACCAAACTGCCTGGCTGTGACTCCCTCTATCTGCTTTCTGGAGGGGAGGATAGGAGAGGAAATTGTAATTTTCATAAATTGTATCCCTATGTTTTGGAATTTGGCAAAAACCTGGATTGTTTCACGTCGGGTTGGGGATTTTATTTTATTTTGCCCATTTCGATACGGATCACTGAAGCTTGAATATCTTTCTGCTCTGCGATACTGCATTAGGTGTCTGTGCAGCACAAGGACTGAATGAAATGTAGTTACATTTAGTGCATTATGACATTGTCAGCTTTATAACAAATGACCAATCACAATTTGTTTTAACACATCGTTTAGGGGGCACCTTTATCTGAGTTATGTGATACAGCAATAATGGCCACAGAAAAAAATAAAAATAAATCTAATATTTACACAGTGGGGTCAGTCCTTGATAAGGCTAGGTAAAAATATAGATTTTCTGATTAATCCAGGTCATCATTTAAACAGTCCCGATATAGATTCTTCAAATGTGTTAATTACTGCAACATGATAACATGAAAAATAGGCATGTTGTTTCTGAAAATTCCAGTGCCCTGGGATCAGCAGCATTATGCCGACTCAGTGAGTCAGTCATCGTCTCCCATTAGACTTTTTTGCATCAGCTCAAACATATTTACTTTTCCTTGTGGCACGACTGGAAGCATGTTGCATCAACAGCGTGGGAGATCCGAGTTTGCATCCTGCATTGAAGCCAGGAAGTAATAGCGTATGCATAATCAGTGATGAGCGCAATTCGGAGTTTGCATTTTTATCTCTAAAATTAAGTTTTTACCTCCACTGTTGGTAAGGTTTAGGTTTGGATTGGATTGGGGGATCCGTTTATTAAATATGCATTTCACGGTATTACAGCTTGTACAGCTGAAAACAACTTGTTTCACAACTTGCTTTTGGAGCATCTCAGTGAACATTTCACCCGGAAAATGGAGCTCACGTGTGTCCATACGCCCAACAACACTTACCGCTTTGGACATTGGGGTTAGTGTTTCGAATTTCGGTAAGCACAGACCGATTTTAGCTAAAGAAAAGTCACCCTACCATTTCCAAATTCACTCTGAGATTAGTCTGGATTATAACATCTGTAAAATAAATAGCATTTGAACAGCAAAACTTTGACTGTTGTTAGTTTTTAAAATCAATAATTTCATAATGTGACAAGTTAGAAGGCTCAGTTTAATTTACAGCATTAGCTGAGGAAGAATTTCTTACATATGTGAGGAAAACGGATAACTGAAATATGCCCAAATTAATCAGAATCAAATCTAAATTGATTCAAATAAAATCAGGAAATCTGTATCCATACCCAACCCTAGTTCTGTACCATCTGTTTATGACAAACACTAAAAGAATTAGTGAAAATTTCAGCAGAAAAGTATAAAGTTCAGATTACTTCCCAGAGATTTCCCGCTTCCCGCTTTGGCCCACTGGGAGCAGTGCTTCAAATTTCGGTAACCCCAGAGCAAGTTTAGCTCAAGAAAAGTACTGTTTGCAAATTCACTGTGAGATCAATCTGCTTTGAAAAGCCTGTTGCAATCCCTGACATTTACCTCTACATCACTGAGCGAGAGAATGAGAAATCTATTTTTGCATTGTAACGCTTGAGGAAAAGTGCTAACTCAAAAGTTCTTCAGTAATAATATTTCAATTCTATGAAGAACCCTGATGGGTATTTAATATCAAGGTGCACCTTGCATTTTGAATTAATGTCCTTGCACGGCACCATTAATATATTATACATTTTAACTGAGTTGTGAGAGGAATGTTTCGACTCTAATTTAAGTTCTGGCTGATGACGTTCTGGCTAGGACAACATGTGCCTGTCTTCATCAAGAACTGTGATGAATAAAACCTCACAATCATAAGAGTTCTTCATCAGGCCTGTCACTCAGAGAGCAATAACGTTATTGCAAACAGGAGAGAATCTAGTATTGGTGGGCTCACGCTTAGTAAGCCCCTGACATGAGCCTCCCAAGTCCATTTTGTTGGGCAATCAATTCCCTCACCTACCTCAGTGTTGAATGGGATTTGCTTTGGCTTCCAATCAGTTGATTAAAAGCATCGACTGGGCTGTCAAGTGCACAGAGAGAGATAGCACACTTCTGCCATACTTCTGGAGATGCATGTCCGTCCGTGCCTTCAATTATGACCAGGCTTAATGCTGCTAGAAATCCACAGTTGAAGATGCATTCTTTTGATTAGCTATCTCAAATCATCAGAAATTACTCTTTTTAGGTGGTGGTTAAGTCTCAGGGCTAAAAGTAGTAATCAGAAAGTTGCTGGTTTGATCCTAACATGCAGCAAGCCATGAGCTTTTGTGCCCTTGAGCAATGTAATTAACCCAAAGTTTTTCTTAAGGAGGATTGTTCCTATATTAAAAGGGTTAGTTCACCCGAAAAATGAAAATTCTCTCATCATTTACTTACCCTCATGCCATTCTAGAGGTGTATGACTTAATTTCTTTAGCAGAACACATTTGATGGAAAATATCTTAGCTTAGTAGGTCCTTAAAACGCAAGTGGATGGTGATCAGACCTTTGAAGCTCAAAAAAGAACAGACAGTCAGTATAAACGTCATCCATACGACTCCAGCTGTTAAATGAATGTCTTCTAAAGCGATCAATTGCTTTTAGTGTGAAAAAGATAAATATTTACTGTAAGTACTTATAAATCATCGCTTCTGGTCAGCAGCAGTATGACAATCGCATTGACGTGTGACACGCGAAAACTGATGCACATGGGACACACCCAAAGAGCAACGCTGTTTACAGCTCAGTAGGAAGAATGCTGTAAAGAAGCTTCGTTGGTTTTGGTTTAGATTAGGGCTGCACAATTAATTGAAATAACATCGAAACCGCAATATGACCTTGTGATTTAATTAAATAAATAAATATTCAAAGTTTATATGCACTGCTCTGTCCAGTCTATATTAAGTTAGAGCATTATTACAATGTTTTCAGAGCGGTTCTGATCTCCACAACTTCATCTCATGCTTGGACTAACAAAAGTGCTCAAGAGTTTGGTTTGCTAATGTGCGCTAAGCGCTTTATTTACACTAAACCGGTGTGTCCTGCGTGAAGCGGTTTTTATTATTATCTACTGTAGCAGCATCTCAGTTTCCGCCAGGCACAGGTATCATAATAATAACGTGGAATACAAGATGGGGTATAATTCGAACATCGTTATTAAATGATTACTGAGCAAACAGCATTAACAGTAGCACCTGTAGAGTCCAGAAACATGCGCTCTTCCTCCTTTCTCCTGTCATTTGTTTACCTCACAAGAGAGCATGTCGCCCTTATTACACTCCCAGCGGCAACAAGTGGAAGCGGAACTAATATTACCAACATCCAACAAAATGAAAAGGAAGGAACGTACATAAAATAAATCAATATAAACTATTTAGAAACTATAATATAATGCATTGTTAAATGAAATATAATAATGAATAAAAATAATGAAATGAAATGGTGACAAACTAACCAAAACTTTTACTTTAAGTTTAATTCCACCAATGGGTTATCAGTTCAACTTCATTTTGACATTAAGCATCGTTCTTTAGGACTTTCTTATATACAGTAGAGAATAGTTTGTATAAGCCTACTTGTTTTTAAAGCCTAGAGTAAAGAGTAAAATTGAATATTTTGTGTTTATTTAATTATTCATCCAACCGACATTATTTTTGACAGCAAAAACTAGGCAACAACTATGGTATTACCAACAGGGAAATTCAGTTTACAGTGACATTGAGAGGGGCCTGGGTAGCTCAGCGAGTAAAGACGCTGACTACCACCCCTGGAGTCGCGAGTTCGAATCCAGGGCGTGCTGAGTGACTTCAGCCAGGTCTCCTAAGCAACCAAATTGGCTCGGTTGCTAGGGTGGGTAGAGTCACGTTGGGTTAACCTCCTCGTGGTCGCTATAATGTGGTTCTCGCTCTCGGTGGGGCACGTGGTGAGTTGTACATTGATGCCATGGAGAATAGCGTGAAGGCTCCAGGTGCGCTATGTCTCTGTGGTAATGCGTTCAACAAGCCACATGATAAGATGCACAGATTGATGCTCTCAGACGTGGAGGCAACTGAGATTTGTCCTCCGCCACCTGGATTGAGGCGAGTCACTATGCCACCATGAGGACTTAGAGCATATTGGGAATTGGGCATTCCAAATTGGGGAGAAAAAGTGACATTGAGCAGAAAACTTACATATAACCAGTTTTGACAGAGCGGCTGATAGAAAGTTAAATGATTGGCATCGGACGATGTAAAAATGCTGATTTAAGCATCCCTTATATTCAAGTTGATTGAAAAACCAATGATGATGATTAGTGGGCTGAGACCCTATCACAAAATGGACAAAAACAGGTACACGATGGATGGGTATAATTTTAATATGAAGACAGTGTTGTTTCACTGTTTATATATTTATTTGTTTGTGGGTGAACTGAATAAAAATGTCTCAATTTGGTTATTTTTTTAAGTGTCAAAACCCTAGTAGCCTTTTGGCAGTTGAACATGCGATAGAAAGTTTTTAAAAAAATGTTGTCTATCATAAATCGCTGTTCAAATCGCAATATTTTTTCAAAATAATTGCAATGTGAGTTTTTGTCCAAATCGTGCAGCCCTTGTTTAGATCTGTATTTGTATGTTTACTCACAATGGTGCATTTGTGTGCTTATTCTGGATGTCTCAACAGAGAGAAAAACATGAGATTGTGTCCAGATAACATATCAACACAAATTCGTCACATAAAGTCCACGTGAACTCAGCCCTCTCATGACGTGAACGTACACACTGCTGCTGACCGGAAGTGAGAGTTTATAGTTAAAAATTACTTAAATATTGATCTTTTTCGCACCAAAAGCGATCGTACTGCTTTAGAATACATTAATTTAACCGCCGGAGTCGTATGGATGACGTTTGTCAACTGCCTGGGATTTTTGGAGCTTCAAAAGTCGGATCACTGAGCTAAGATATTTTTACATTTTTATTCAAAATGTTTTACTCTCTCTCTCTCTCTCTCTCTCTCTCACACACACACACACACACACACACACACACACAACACACACACACACACACACACGCACATACACATACTTATTTCTCCAATAACATGTTAGAAACAGCCCAAGCTGTGATACTAGTAGTTCTAAAGTGAAGTTTTTTAGAGGCTTGGACGCATCATTTGTTTTGAACCAGCAACGGCAGATTCTGATCGGTGGCGAAAGTAGTTTCATGCACAAATACGTTTTTTATGACCGTATTCAATTTTTCAAATTTTTTAATATTTACTTGTTCATTGAACTGTTGTATATAAGCAAGATCACACTCGCAATCATGCTATATGGTCCTAGGCCGAGTGCCGTAGGCAATCACAGCAGTGCTGATGTAGGACCATATCACACTCTTGCTCATGTGATATTGCTTAAATATATATATAATTTCTAGAACTTGCATAACATAGACTGATCTCCCAGTGAAATCGGAAACAGTGCGCTGACATTTCTTCAGCTAAAATCGGTCTGTCCTTACCAAAATTTTAAACACTGCCCCCAGTGGCCAAAGCAGTAAGTGTTGTTGGAGGTATGTGCACATGTGAGCTCCATTTTCAGGATGAAATGCCCACGGAGGGGAGCCAAAATAGAGTTGTTTTCAGCTGTACAGGCTGTTATACAGTGATGATGCATACTGAACCCCCCAACTCAAACCTAAACCTAAGCATCAGTGGAGTAAAAAAATTATGTTAGAGGGGAAAATGCAGCCTACGAATCACACTTATAACTGATTATGAAAACTCAATTACTTGCTGGTTTCAATTAGGGGTGTAACGGTTCAAATTTCTCACGGTTCGGTTTGTATCACGGTTTCGGTACAGTTCAGTATTTGTTATGTTCAGGGGGAAAAAATATAACTGCCAAATCCAAAGTAAAAATATTCTATTTGGTAACAGACACTTCAAGAGATTTGCCCTCACAACAGATTACCATAGTTTTAACTACAGTAACCATAGTCTAAACATTGTATTTGTAGTAAAATAATAGTAACCACAAAATTAACATGGTTACTGTCATGGTTACAATGCTATAATAAAATCAAGGTTACTATATGGAAACTACAGTATTAATGTTGTAAAACAATGGTTAATTGTATCAAAACTATGATTTCTGCCAAGAAAACAATGGTGACAGCAGTCCCCACTTCAGTCATGGCTACTACAATATTACTATAGTAAAACCATGGTTACTATATGGATACTACAGTGTTACTACATAAAACCATGGTTAATTCTATCAAAACCATGATTTCTGCTAAGAAAACCATAGGGACAACAGTCCTTGTTATTATGGTTATGGTTACTACAATATTACTATAGTAAAACCATGGTTAATTTTTGTCAGGGTCCTTAACTAAAAAAAAAAACTAAAAAAACTTTAATTACTAACTCAACATTTTAACTTAATACCTGCATTATTACGCTACATGCATCAACATGAAGTGCATTTCACTCAACTCAACTCAACATATATCCAACGTTCAGAATCTGTATATCACTACAGAAGAAATAAACTTGCTATTAAGATGAATACAAGAATAGATGTCATAACGCGACTCAAGTATTTTAATCATATGCGGAAATCCCACATCTTCATCAACAGAGTAAGGGCAACATAACGTTGGCTATGAACACCCCAAGCACTTTAGTTCTTGTTTCATGTCTGTCCGAACTAGCACTGAGTGCCTGTTTAAAGACGGAAGGGAGTGTGTCTGTGTGCAGTTTCGGACTCACCTGCGGCTCTGTGTGCACTGCACGCTATATATTCTCGGATGATGTCAGCGTAAATAGCTAAAAAACATCGATGTATTACCAGTATACGGCACTTGCGTTGAGCAATGTCTGCAAACAGTGCCTGTTTTGTAAACGTTTTTTGACCATCGCTGTTGTAATTGACTGCATAAAGAAAAGGTTCCCAGACAGGAGACTTAAATGACGCAGGGGCTTCTCTCTTGCGGCTTGTTTTCTCAGCTTGCCATTTTGCCAACTAACGCGTGCAGAACTGTGATGTCATCAACTGATTTAACATACTAAAAGTTAATAGGACAGCTTCTCTCTGTAGAAGGTTGACCCACGTAAAACACAGGCGGAGTGTGTCCATCTACAGAGCCATAAAGGTGCATTAGCGGAGGTTACAACTGCGCATGTCTATTTGGCGCTTTATTTTTTTCACCAAACTGTATGATCCAAATGCGTTATTAAACTAGATATGAGCCACAGAGCAAATGCTTACCGAACTGTGGTTGGTGAACCGTATGGTTCTTTTTTACTGAGAACTGTTACACCCCTAGTTTCAACACAGGATTCAAACCTGGATCTCCATTGCTGCTGATGCAGCATGCTTCCAGTCGCACCACAAGGGAAGGTAAACACACTGGAGCTGATGCAAATATGTCTGATAGGAGATGGTGCTTGTCGGTTAGTCAGCATAATGTGGCCAATCCTAGAATTCTGGAATTCTAGGAAACAACATGCTGACTTCCCGTGTGATTGTGTTGACACAACAAATGTCCACAATTGAATACAAAAAGCGATTGCCATGTGAAATCATTGTGAAACATCACTGTGAACAAATCCCCTCACACATTTTCACATGAAGGTTAACTCCAAAGTCCCACTTGACAGCACTCACTTGACTATAAATAGTGAAGTGGAACACATTTTGTTTCATTTCACCATTTTCAAAAGATTGAATCAGAGACCAAACTTTGTCAGAGTCAGAGATTTCTTTACTTTTCTAGTAGTCTACTAATTCAAACAAATCTCAACATTTAATAGAACTAAACTCAGCAAAAAAGAAACGTCCTCTCACTTTCAACTGCTTATATTTTCAGCAAATTTAACATGTGTAAATATTTGTATGAACATAAAAAGATTCAACAACTAAGACATAAACTGAACAAGTTTCACAGATATGTGACAAACAGAAATGGAATAATGTGTCCCTGAACAAAGAGGGGTCAAAATCAAAAGTAACAGTCAGTATCTGGTGTGGCCACCAGCTGCATTAAGTACTGCAGTGCATCTCCTCCTCATGGACTGCACCAGATTTGCCAGTTCTTGCTGTGAGATGTTACCCTACTCTTCCACCAAGTCCAAACATCACCCCTGGTGAGAAAAAACACAACTCGTCAGTGAAGAGCACTTTTGGCCAGTCCTGCCTGGTCCAGCAAAGGTGGGTTTGTGCCCATAGGCGACGTTGTTGCTGGTGATGTCTGGTAAGGACCTGCTTTACAACAGGCCTACAAGCCCTCAGTCCAGCCTCTCTCAGGGCTATTGCGGACAGTCTGAGCACAGATGGAGGGATTGTGCGTTCCTGGTGTAACTCGGGCAGTTGTTGTTGCCATCCTTTACCTGTCCCGCAGGTGTGATATTCAGATGTGATATTCAGATGTACCGATCCTGTGCAGGTGTTGTTACAAGTGGTCTGCCACTGCGAGGACGATCAGCTGTCCTTCCTGTCTCCCTGTAGCGCTGTTTTAGGCGTCTCACTGTACGGACATTTCAATTTATTGCCCTGGCCACATCTGCAGTCCTCATGCCTCCATGCAGCATGTCTAAGGCACATTCACGCAGATGAGCAGGGACCCTCAGCAATCTTTCTTTTGGTGTTTTTCAGAGTCAGTAGAAAGGTCTCTTTAGTGTCCTAAGTTTTTATAACTGTGACCTTAATTGCCTACCGTCTGTAAGCTGTTAGTGTCTTTATGACCGTTCCACAGGTGCATGTTAATTAATTGTTTATGGTTCATTGAACAAGCATGGAAAATATTGTTTAAACCCTTTACAATAAAGATCTGTAAAGTTATTTGGATTTTTACTAAATTATCTTTAAAATACAGTGTCCTGAAAAGGGGACGTTTCTTTTATTGCTGAGTTTATAAGCCACAAGTGTTTTTGTGTCACAGGGATTTTACCACAGTTAATAGGTATTCCTAAGGCCGGTTTATACTTCTGTGCTGAACCTACACCGCAGGCTCTGCATACTGACCCACACATTGTAGTTCTACCATGCAGTGTCTGCATCATTCTGCAAGTACACAGCAAAAATGCAAGTGAAAAGGCAATAATTTCTGAAACAATTAAACATTTTTATAAACAAACAAAAGCAATGTTATTTGTGCATTAAAACATAAAACAAGTATTTATTAGCATGAAAAAAAAGTTCATCATAGGATGTGAAAATGTTGAGATTTAGGTAACCTAATTATTTATGATGCATATCTGCCATGCAGAAAGAAAATAAGTCAGGCATATACTGTATGCTTGCTCTTGATTCCCTTAAATAACATAAAATAAATATGTTGGCTTATGTTGATGCTCCATGCTCATTTTAAAACTTAGAAGATTGACTTTACAATGCATTTAAGCAACATAACTCTTAACAAGTGCTTTTTTCTTTTTTTTCTTTTTTTTTTTTTTTGCTGACAAATTAGAAGTGTTCCTTTCTCATAACTTATGAAATATGATTATTTATACCACACTGTCAAACATATGCGCAAATCATCATACGGATCAACAAATATTTAATGAGTTGGGAGCAGATGTGTCTTTTTGTCACATTTTCGCTTGTAACTTAATGAAACAAACAGAATATAAAGACAGCAGATGCTCCTGATTAAAACAAGTCCAAATACAATGTGATACAATGCATAGATCTTAAAATAATCTTGAAAAAATGAGACACTACCTCAGATATCTTTTGTGTCATCCAGGGGGATGGTCTCTGGTTACAAAGCAGACCAATCACAGCTGTTGTGGTCTGCCCGTGGTTACATATTTGGAGAGGTGCACATCATGGCATACGTTCAAAGCAGAAGTATAAATCGGCCTCTAGGCATGATGTAAAGTCGAGTGGTTGCTAAGAGGTTCTGGGTGGTTACTAAGTGGTTCCTAGGGTGTTCTGGGACAAATTATGCACAGCAGTTTAAAACTTAGGGTTACAGGATTCAAAAATATGTATGAGCTACAGTTATATTTATGCTTGCCTTAACAAGTAGCAAAACTAAACAATTCGTCCACCATAATGTATAATAATATAACTGTAGGTAATACTGTGGATAGCCTATATAGACTTGGGGAATTTATTTTCAAATCAGAATGTAAACTTATACTGGAAAAAATATATGATTCAGAGTCATGTGATCATACGATGAAGTGAATGTTCTGTTACAGAGTGATATTGAGAATTTGGAGTTCACTAAGAAGGAAATTCAAGACAACTGGTTCCTTGTTGGGGGTCCCCAAAGTGTTTTAACTTCATTTTTTTAATTTGCTCCACACTGTGGTCATTATGTTAAGGGAGAATGGAACATTTCATGTAGCAGATGTATCATTTTATAGCTCTTGGAAAGCAACTTGACTCATGGAGGAAGAAAGCAAGCATCTAAATGATAGATGCCATGACGATGCAGCTAGTTATCAATTCAGTATGGCAACTCAAAGATGCCACTGTGTATTAGTGTTTATCACACCTCATGCCTGTGTGATTCATTATTTGTTCACACTTGTCCCTATTCGTTCTCTCAGTGTAAGACGCCAGGCAGTTCCTTAGCTTCGGAAAATGTGTTTGAAAAGTCATTAGTATTACTTGTGAAGCTTTGCCTTCTGATTCTGAAGAGTCTGATCAAAATCACTAAAGTGCACACAAATAAAGGTGAGCCCGATTCGGAGGTTGTATTTTCGCTCTAAAATATCATTTTTACTCCACTGACAGTTAGGCTTAGGGTTGAGGTTTGGGGTCAGTAATTCGAATTTCAGTAAGCACAGACCAATTTCAGCAGCAAAACTTTCAACCTACTGTCGTCGGCTTCAGAGTTCTCCTCTAGTTTTTGACAACATCACATAGGAATTTGGCATGTTGTTTCCAAGAGTTCCAGAACCCTAGGATCGGCCACATTATGCCAACTCACCAACAAAAGCCATTTCTTATCAGACATTTTTGCATCGGCTCCATTGTTTACATTCCCATGTGGTACTACCGGAAGCACGTTGCGTCAGTAGTGTGGGAGACCTGGGATCTCACGTTGAAGTAAATGCGTTAGCATAATCAGTGACGAGTAGGGGTGTGAAGGTTTATCGTGGCATAATGAACCAAAGAGAGCGCATGTTACACCACTCCTTGTCTCTCTCCACTGGCTGCCGGTTGATGCACGTATCAAATTCATGGCTCCGATGCTGGCATACAGAAAAGTCACTGGGTGTTGTACAGTGAGTTCGGCTGAAACTGACATGAAACCTGGACTGGGAGAGAGGGGGATCGAATGTCCGTTTGAAGTGCGAGAGTGATGTGCTCTGACTGTGCGAGAGAAAATTCAAGTTTACAGAGGTTTAAAGATAGTGCCATAGTAATCTAATATATATATATATATATATATATATATATATATATATATATATATATATATATATATATATATATATACACTATATTGCCAAAAGTATTCACTCACCCATCCAAATAATTGAATTCAGGTGTTCCAATCACTTCCATGGCCACAGGTGTATTAAATGAAGCACCTAGGCATGCAGAGTGCTTCTACAAACATTTGTGAAAGAATGGGCCGCTCTCAGGAGCTCAGTGAATTCCAGCGTGGTACTGTGATAGGATGCCACCTGCGCAACAAGTCCAGTCGTGAAATTTCCTCGCTACTAAATATTCCACAGTCAACTGTCAGTGGTATTATAACAAAGTGGAAGCGATTGGGAATGACAGCAACTCAGCCACGAAGTGGTAGGCCACGTAAAATGACAGAGCGGGGTCAGCAGATGCTGAGGCGCATAGTGCGCAGAGATCGCCAACTTTCTGCAGAGTCAATCGCTACAGACCTCCAAAGTTCATGTGGCCTTCAGATTAGCTCAAGAACAGTGCGTAGAGAGCTTCATGGAATGGGTTTCCATGGCCGAGCAGCTGCATCCAAGCCATACATCACCAAGTGCAATGCAAAGTGTCGGATGCAGTGGTGTAAAGCACGCCGCCACTGGACTCTAGAGCAGTGGTGATGCGTTCTCTGGAGTGACGAATCACGCTTCTCCATCTGGCAATCTGATGGACAAGTCTGGGTTTGGCGGTTGCCAGGAGAACGGTACTTGTCTGACTGCATTGTGCCAACTGTGAAGTTTGGTGGAGGGGGGATTATGGTGTGGGGTTGTTTTTTAGGAGCTGGGCTTGGTCCCTTAGTTCCAGTGAAAGGAACTCTGAATGCTTCAGCATACCAAGAGATTTTGGACAATTCCATGCTCCCAACTTTGTGGGAACAGTTTGGGGATGGCCCCTTCCTGTTCCAATATGACTGTGCACCAGTGCACAAAGCAAGGTCCATAAAGACATGGATGAGCGAGTTTGGTGTGGAAGAACTTGACTGGCCTGCACAGAGTCCTGACCTCAACCCGATAGAGCACCTTTGGGATGAATTAGAGCGAAGACTGCAAGCCAGGCCTTCTCGTCCAACATCAGTGTCTGACCTCACAAATGCGCTTCTGGAAGAATGGTCAAAAATTCCCATAAACACACTCCTAAACCTTGTGGAAAGCCTTCCCAGAAGAGTTGAAGCTGTTATAGCTGCAAAGGGTGGGCCGACGTCATATTAAACCCTATGGATTAAGAATGGGATGTCACTTAAGTTCATATGTGTCTAAAGGCAGATAAGCGAATACTTTTGGCAATATAGTGCATATATATATATATATATATATATATATATATATATATATATATATAATGCTGAATATTTTGTATAATAATGCTATGGAGGGAAATAATCCTAATGTTAAATGTCATATCTGATTTGATTTCATCAGTAAAATATTATGATTTAAGCATGCACTTCCATTAAATATGTATTTTTGGAAAGAATATTCAGATGTAATCAGAGGCAATATTTTTTTTAGAAAAATAAAATTTCAATTTTAAACTTTTTAAATGTATGTAATCAGAGACAGTGTGTAAGCAGCATATGTATTATTCCGTATTTTCAGCCAAGCAGAATTATTAGCTAATATTTCCATTTAATGTCACTATTGCCCTGTTCTGGGCTGATTTTAGTCCCAGTACATCTCTGATGGATTATTTAGCACTTTTAAGAACAGTACTTTTAGCTGAATTTTAAAGGAAAGAAACGTATTTTCATATGTCTTAAAGTAATAATAATAATAATAATAATAATAATAATAATAAAAACTTTCAATCTTGACTTTTCTTAATTCAGGTTTAGTTTAAAGAATTGTGAACTGAACCGTACTGTGAAGTGAATCGTGAGATGAGTGAATCCTTACACCCCATAGTGACGACCGTGATTTGGAGGTTGCGCAGGTTTAGGTTTGGGGTTTGGGTTGGAGGGTTCAGTTTATAAAATAAGCATTCCTCTTTATTGTATTACATCCTGTACATCTGAAAACATCTTGCTTCATAACTCACATTTGGAGCCCTTCAGTGGACATTACACCTGAAAAATTTTCACACGTGACCATACCTGGAGACTGTCCTCGCTGCGGATTGTAGAATGATGATGTTGTGGATTTAATCCATTATGTTTTCGATTTCCATGACGTACTGGATATTTTTAATGTGCATGCCCACAGCTACATATTACATTAGTCTCTTTACAATTTTATGTTATTTAGGCTAGTGTTATCAGCAGGGTTGGGGAGTAACGGAATACATGTAACGGGATTACGTATTTAAAATACAAAACATAAGTAACTGTATTCCACTACAGTTACAATTTAAAGACATGTTACAGTTAGTTACATTCAAAAAAGTATTTTGATTACTGAAGAGATTACTTTGCATTTTATTGTCATTTGTTTCATTTAATATTTAGTCCTTTCAGATGGAAAACATTTCTACATATAAATGATGTGATCCAAAGTGCATTTGAACAGCGGTGAAACACTTTCTTATGATGTGTTACATTCATACGAGCAGACAGAGAAGTAAGTTTGGAGCAGAAGAAATAGAAATAAACCTTGTGTAAATTGTCAGCTTTACTCTAAGCTAAAATGCTATTTCTAGCCATTTTACATGCACGTTACCAGGCACGATCATATTTTTTTACCAAGAATTTTCACGTATTTGCTTTGTTCAGAAAAAAAAATATTACTGCCAAATCCAAAGAATAATCTATTTGGTAAATTTCATTCATTGTTTTACAACAGCAACTATAGTTTAACCATGAGATTTGTAGTAAAATCATAGTAACCACAATATAAATACTGTCATGTTTACAATATATAGTAAAATCATGGTTGCTATATAGAAACTACAGTATTACTGTTATAAAACCATGGTTAATTGTATCAAAACCATGATTTCTGCTCAGAAAACCATGGTGACAGCAGTCATGGTTACTACAATAATACTATAATAAAACCATGGTTCATTTTCATCAGGGTCCTTAACTAAAAAAAAAAAAAAAACATTTTCTCTAATTACTACATCAATTTTAACTTAATATCTGCACTAATACACTACATGCATCAACATAAAGTGCACTTCAAACTCATCTCAACATATATTCAATATTCGGAAGCTGTACATCACTGTAGAAGGAATAACCTTCATATTAGAATGCATACGAGAAGGGATGTTGTGATAATGCTGCTCGAGTATTTTAATCATATGTGGAAAACCCACATGAACTCCCCAAGCACTTTAGTTATTGTTTCATATCTGTCCAGATTAGCAATGTGTGCCTGCTTAAAAATGGAAGGGAGTGTGTGTAGTTTCGGCTCACCTGAGGCTCTTTGCCTGGGTGATGTCGGCATAAATGATTAATCATGTTTCAATGTATTACTATAATGGCATCTTAATGCCATTAATCAAAGCGCATTATTGACACTCGCAATAGACTACAGACGCACGAGGAAACAGGAAGAACTTGAGTGAGCATTTTAAATAAACCCTCACATGCACTATTGACATATATTACCAGTATACAGCACTCGTGTCGAGTGATGTCTGCAAACAGTGCCTGTTTTGTAAACATCCTTTGACCATCGCTGTTGTAATTGACTGCAAAAAGAAAATGTTCCCAGAAAGGAGAAACACATGGGGCTTTCTATCAGCGACTCGTTTTCTCCACTTGCCATTTTCAACTACACACAACGCATGCAGAACTGTGATGTCAAGTTGACACACGTAAAGCACAGGTGGAGCTTCCATCTACAAAGCCATGCAGGTGCTTTAGCAGAGGTTGTAACTGTGCCTGTCTGTTTGACGCTTTGTTTTCTTGACTAAAACTTGGGCTCCAGATGCGTCTGTGACGCTCATGTTCTACCCGCTCCGTATGGGACTTGAACCGGCGTCTCTGGCATGGGAGGTGGGTGCGCTAACAAGGAGGCTAAAGGCTACAGCTTCTAGCGTCAGACGCTAGTGCACCTCTTGAGGTCAGTAGAGTGAGTTTATACACATTGCACAGCTATCTATCAGCTGGCCACCATTACACATCATTAAACTTGAGGTGAACCGACTGCAGTGCAAATGCTTCCCGAACCGTGGGTGGCAAACTGTACATTTCGTTTTTTTACCGAGAACCATTACACCCCTAAATGCTACATATTCTTCAACAAGCGTGAGCGCAGCGCTATAACAGCTGGCTGATCAGATCACAGACACGAAACAGCAATACCCGCACTTATTGTTATTCTCGGTGATTTTAACAAAGCCAACCTCACCCGTGAACTGCCAAAATACAGACAGCACATTACAGCCCCACCAGAGACAGAAATATACTGGATCACTGCTACACAACATTAAACGATGCATATCAATCTGTCCCTAGAGCAGCTTTGGGACTCTCTGATCACTGTCTGGTTCATCTTCGTCCGACCTACAGGCAGAAACTAAAATCAGCTAAACCTGTAGTAAAGACTGCAAAGAGATGGACCAATGAAGCAGAGCTGGAACTACAAGCCTGCTTTGACTGCACGATTCGAGTGTTTTTGAAGCTGCAGACACCAATCTGGATGAGCTTACAGATACTGTGACATCATATATCAGTTTCTCTGAGGATATGTGCATTCCTTAACATTCAACAATGACAAACCATGGTTTATAGTGAAACTCAGGCAGCTTCGTCAGGCAAGAGAATATGCTTACAGAAGTGGGGATAAAATCTTGTACAATCAGGCCAGAAACACACTGACAAAAGAGATAAGAGTGGCTAAAAGAAGCTATTCGGAGAAGCTGAAAAACAAGTTTTCAGCTAACGACCCTGCATCAGTGTGGAAAGGCCTGAAAGACATTACTAACTGCACCATCAAGGTAAGCACAGGGCCCAGACAGTGTTTCACCCACTTGTCTAAAATCCTGTGCTGACCAGCTGGCCCCCATCTTCACACAGATCTTCAACAGATCACTGGAGCAGTGTGAAGTTCCCTGCTGCTTCAAATGCACCATCATCATCCCTGTCCCAAAGAAACCCAAAATCACAGGGCTTAATGACTACAGACCTGTCGCCCTGACATCTGTGGTCATGAAGTCATTTGAGAGGCTGGTGTTGGCCCACCTGAAGGACATCACTGGATCCTTTCTGGATCCCCTTCAATTTGCTTATCGAGCAAACCGGTCTGTGGATGATGCAGTTAACATGGGATTGCATCATATCCTGCAACATCTGGACAGACCAGGGAAATATGCAAGGATCCTTTTTGTGGACTTCAGTTCGGCTTTCATCACCATCATCCCAGCTATTCTCCAGACTAAATTAAACCAACTCTCTGTTGCTACCTCTATCTGTCAGTGGACCACTAGCTTCCTAGGCAGCAGTTAGTGAGACTTGGGAAATTCACTGGTGCCCCCCAAAGATTTGTGTTCACAAATGACTGCGCCACCAAGGACCCCTCTTTCAAGATCCTGAAGTTTGCAGACAACACTCATATTCGGGTTCCTGGACTCTCAGGACCTGAAGTGGGAGACCCACATTGACTCCTTTGTGAAAAGGCCCAGCAGGGATTGTACTTCCTTCGCCAGTTGAGGAAGTTCAACCTGTCACAGGCGCTGCTGATACAGTTCTACTCAGCGGTCATTGAGTCCTCTGCACTTCAGTCTGGTTTTGTTCAGCTATGAAATCAGACATCAGACGACTACAAAGGACAGTTCGGACTGCTGAGCAGATTATTGGTTGCCCCCTGCCCTCCCTTCAAGAACTGTACACTTCCAGAGTGAGGAAAAGCTCTGGAAAAATCACTCTGGACCCCACTCACCCAGCCCACTACCTCTTTGAACTGTTGCCTTCTGGCCTGCACTACAGAGCACTGAGCACCAGACCCATCAGGTACAAGAACAGTTTTTTCCCTCAGGCTATCCAGCTCATGAACAGCTAAAACTGCCCCACTGAGCAATAATTATGTGCAATACACAGCTTAGTATATTTATATTTATCCAACTTATCCTACCTCATCTGCCATTACATTCCCTTGCACTATCTGCATATAACAGATTTGTATGTGAACATATGTGTGTATATATTATTATTATTATTATTATTAGTATAATGTCCTATTGTGTATTTATATATATACTTATATTTTCTATTCACATTTTATTTTATTCTATTTTTTAATTATCTCTGTCCTGTTGTATTTTTTGTGCAGTGGAAGCTCCTGTCACCAAGACAATTTCCTTGTATGTGTAAGCATACTTGGCAATAAAGCTCATTAATACTGTACACACTGAATAAAATGTTTGCATTAAAAACATCCAGTATATTATCGCTCTGAATGTTTTGTATCCATTAAAACATGGATTTAATCCACTACGTAATGGATGTCCGTGACGTAGTAGATGAAATTCACTACGTCATTGCGCTACAGTCCGCATCGAGGACCTCTTGCATACCTGCCCCACATGCCCAACAACACTTGCTGCTTTGGCCACTGGGGGCAATGTTTTGCATTTTAGTATGCACAGACCGATTTTAGGTAAAGTCAACCTATTGTTTTCAATTTCACTTTGAAATCAGTCTGTTTTAGACAGCTGGCCTTGTACCTGGCTCACTGCTCTATCTACTCTAATCAAGAGCAGGACAATTCAGCAAATGAAACTCCTGAAAAGCAGTGTACTGTGATATTACAACCCCGAGAGCAAAACCGCTCCCTCGAAAAAGAGAAAGCCAAGAACCACTTTGACCACTTTTCCAATTAAAGGCTATGAATGAAATCTGTGGCAGTTCTCATTTGAAAGTCTTGATCTATAAGAGCTGTCTGTAGCTGGCGGCTAACACTGTGACTCACTGCAGTCCAGTAGCTCATTGTGGATGCTTGAAATCAAGCCTTCACTGTTCCGTCATCTTTCTATGCCGGATATTTCAATGTTTATGAATAGAATAAATAAAGAGTCTGAGAAGGAGCCCGTGGGCAGGGAAAGGGAAAGAATTGTCATTAAAATCTAATTTATATGCCCCACATTGCCACACTAAATGTTTCATTAAGCGTCAAATTCTAAATTTTTTATAAAATTCAGATTTGAAGCTCACGGTTTGCATTTTAAGAAGACCCTGCATTTAGCTATTCTAATAATTCATTTCCTCATCTGGTTATAATCATGCTTTCCTAAAATATCTGTTGAGTGTGCGTTTCTTTAAAACAATAAAAATGTTAAATAATTATTAAAGACATATTCTTTAAAATTGTATAAATGCTATACGTGCTGTTTGTGCTATGGACATTAATGATACCTCAAATCTTGTTGAGAAGGGGCGTGCTTTTACTATTTGAAGTGATCAGACCTACGATTTTCAACTGGCAGATGATAAAACAAGCTAAAAAAAAACCGATAAAGACATTAAATAAGGGACTTGAAGCATACGTATATAGGGTCCAGAATATCATTAAAAAAAACTTTTGGGCCAGTGAGCAACAACGCCCTAAAAACCACCAAGAACACCATGGCAACCACAGAGCAACACTCTAAAAACCCTGAAAAAATGTGTCTATTATTTTTCCAATGCATTGTGTTTCTATGCAATTGCAGAATGTTTTACAATCAGATTTCTTGGAATGAATTTTTTCATGTTGAATAATAACACAAGGTCATATTAATTCTTCATTGGGCCATTAAACCCCCAATTAATGGGGAATTCTAAGTACTTTGTGATTAACTCCAAGAATGAATAAAGACACTGTCACATTAAAACTAAGCTGACCCCATTAGACTCTTCGTAACAGAGGAGCATTAGGTCCGTTTAGCAGCGAGTTATTGAGACAAATGAAGCTCATGGAGGGAGCAGAAGACTTTGTTCAGCTGAACAGACAGAAGCTGTCAATTCATCTGCAGCAATGTATTTGTGCTCTGGCTGCTTGATAGAACTCTACTGTCATTTAAAGCATATATTTTGTACAGACATAAATAAGTCTTTAACAGCATTTTGAAATACAGAATATAGAAACATTTCTCGATTATATAAAATTGTATACAAAAATAAATAAATAAATAAATAGTGCAGTTGTCTCGGACGGTAATACCATAGTGCACACATTAGATATACTGTATACCGTGTTACTGAATGATTACCATATTAATTTCTCATGGTATTTATATGGAACTTCAATTCGCAATACAATGGTAAAACCATGGTACACGGTCAAAAAAAACAAAAACATGCTGTTATCATGATAATAGGTCAATGATGTGATGCTCACTTTTTGTCCAGATCTATTAAGTTATTCAAAAAAATAAATAAAAAGCAATCCACACAAACAATTATTCGAATACACCTTTTCTATGATGAACATGATTTTAATTATTGAGTTCAAAGTCATTTTGATCTTTTCTGGGGATTAAAAAATGTCATGTGGTCAAACTGTCTGGAAACAGTACAAAATAAATAAATAAATAAATAAATAAAAAATTATACAGAAACTTTTGTCAACCAAATAAAAGTCAGGTGGTGCAACCAACATGCAAGTAGTCATTTTGCTGTGATGTGACAAAAAAGCAATGTGTGTGTAGTTATTGATATGTTGTTGATATGTTGAGGCACATTTTGTTCAGGTCTTATTGAGTAACCCTAAAAAACCTGATATTCTTGATTAAAAAATTCATGATATTTCTAAAAATAAATAAATAAAATAAAACACTCATGCATTCAAGTTGTAAGGAAACGTCATCCTTTGCTGCTTCATTGAGTAGAATATATAACTCCGTAGTTCATTCTGTCACTCGTTTAGAGATCCTTTAATAATTTTGATTTCATCTATACTCCTCAACTGTTGCATGAACCACAAACAGGCTTGATGACGCACTAACGTGATAGTGAAAGCTGATTGGTTTGAAAGGTTACCACTGATAATGATTGGTTGTTTATGTGGAAAGAGGGAAATTTCATTTTGGCACCATTTTGCCTTTTACGGATGCATTTTTGACTGAAGCAGATGACATTGCCTCATATAAATATATCAATTGTGATTGGTCTGTTTACTAATGAGAGTAGCATAACTTTACAGTATATTATTTAATCTTTGATTTTATGACAACGTGACAATATTATGACAATGTGTGAGTGTGCTGTATCAAAAACAAAAATAACAAATCAAGAAAAATGCATATATATCATGTAGAGTTAAAGGGGTCATGACATGTCTTTTTTATTATTTTAATATGTTCCTTGAGGTTCAACATTTGCATAAAAATCAGGCATTTATTTGTAAAACATGATAATTTTTTACCCTTATTCTGACCCTCTGTCAGAAACACTCTGTTTTGGTGCTGCCTCTCGTTTAAGAGTTGAAAATAAACGGCCACTGATATGATTGGCTCTCTGCTCTTGACTGACTGGCTCAACGGGACACAAGAACCCGATGGGTTTCGGGCCGGGTTCGGGTCAGTTTTTCAAGTAGGACTTCAGGTTCAGGTCGGGTTCAGGTTTGTAATTAATGAAAAAATAAACAGGCCTTTCATGCACGCGCTCTCACTCACAGACACGCGCGAACGGACGAGTTAGGGGCCGTTCACACCAAACATGTTTTTGTGCGCCTCTGTTCTGTTTTCCCATTGTTTTCCTAGGTCAACATATGCTGGAGGAATGTCTTTGACTGTTGCGCCGTGTCTTGCTGTTTCTTCAGTGTCCCGCGCAGGACCAGCACTGTTTAAACACCATGTCAAGTTAAAAAGGACTTCAAATTTTCAAAAACGCATGTTGAGACACTTGCGCTCTGTTTCATTCTTTGCGCTGCATCTAGACTGTTTTTAGCACAGGTGTCACAAAGATTCAACAATCTGAACAAGTTCAGGCTGTAAAGAGGGGACTGATGCATTGTTTCGTTTTATTCCAGATTGTTCTGCACCAAGCAAAGTTTCAGCGCATAAACGGTAAGTCAATGCTTTTTTCTGTTCTGCTCTAGTGTACTGAGGGGCTGCTGTGCCTTATTAAAACTGTATGTTTACTGTTTCAATACTGTTACAAATGTTGCCTATATGCTTACATAAAATATTGCCTATCGCAACAGTACTTGATAGGAGAAGAAATTATAAAGATAGTGAGTGATTTCAGGTTCAGGTCGGGTTCGGGCTTATAATCTGACGGTATCGTTCACATGGTTTTGGGTACGGGTCGGGTTCGGGTTTCATTTTAAGGCCCGTGCAGACCTCTACTCCTTGCCATCTCACTAGTGACGGGGAGTCTGATTAATTTCCGTGAACCGGTTCTTTCACGTCATAAGGTAATGACGTTACAAGTCCGTAATTCTAACATCCCACCCCAGTGTCATGGTATTCATGCTGAAACATTCATGGCGTTCGCATTCAATCACCATGCGCTTCACGGATGGATTTAACTGTTGCGCACCGTCTCTGTGTTTACATCAGCATCTCCCGCTGAATGTGTTTTCATGCATACCTTCCCGAGAACATCGACTGGGGAGAATACGGTGGAGGATGCTGCGACTGGGCCTTATAAATATAATCTGCATGCACAATAAACAATAGTAAAATTCATTTATATCTCTTGACTGAAATGTTTTTATATGTTTTAGTAAAAATGTAATTTGATAAAACTAGTTATAAGCATATCTACAGTACATTTTTATTTATTTTTTTATTAAATAAACTTACATTCTGCCCCAGGCTTGTTCAAGTCCTCAGTACATGTATGCTTATTACTTCAGGGATCTGCTCTTTCATTGGTTTTTGGTTCGAACACCACAGCGAAAACGCTGACGTCCGATTCAGTGTAGGTTTGATTTATTAATTTCGAACAGGTTCTTTGGTTCAATAACCAGTCTAGTAACTCGTAAGAGCAACCTAGCCTGTACGCTCATTTTGAACTCGGTCTCAAGTTACTAGTTGTCTGCATTTAATATAGTTTTAGTATGTTGTTGCTGATACACAAGTTAATAAAATTCAGATTTCATAAAAATGTCCATCACAGTTAGCAATTCATTTAGTCTAATTAAAAATATACAAACACAATTAGAAAACTAATATATTATTAATAATTTTTATTAGTTTTTCTGTTTTTTTGTTTTTTGTTTTATCCCCTTTTCTCATGCCCAATTCCCACTACTTAGTAGGTCCTCATGGTGGTGTGGTTACTCACCTCAATCTGGGTGGTGGAGGACAAGTCTCAGATGCCTCCGCTTCTGAGACAGTCAATCCGCGCATCTTATCACGTGGCTCGTTGTGCGTGACACTGCGGAGACTTCCAGCATGTCATGCGCCCCATTGAGAGCGAGAACCACTAATCATGACCACAAGGAGGTTGCCCCATGTGACTCTACCCTCCTTAACAACTTGGCCAATTTGGTTGCTTAAGAGACCTGGCTAGAGTCACTCGGCACACCCTGGATTCAAACTCGTGACTCCAGGGGTAACAATTTGTATTAGTAACATCGAGTAAAAATGTCTACTTAAGGCTTGAGACCTTCATTAGATTTTATTTTTTTATTTTTTTTATAATTAAAAAATAGGGTGCCTGTGTAGCTCAGCAAAAATTAACGTTGACTAAATCCTCTGGAGTCACGAGTTCGAATCCAGGGTGTGCTGAGTGACTCCAGTTAGGTCTCCTAAGCAACCAAATTGTCCCTGTTGCTAGGGAGGGTAGAGTCACATGGGGTAACTTACTCGTGGTCACGATTAGGGGGTTCTCACTCTCAGAGGGGCGCGTGGTAAGTTGTGCGTGGATCGTGGAGAGTAGCATGAGCCTCCACATGTGGAGTCTCCGTGGTGTCATGCACAGCGAGCCATGTGATAAGCTGCGCAGGTTGACGGTCTCAAAAGCGGAGGCAACTGAGACTTGTCCTCCACCACCCGGATTGAGGTGAGTAACCACGCCACCACGAGGATTTACTAAGTAGTGGGAACTGGGCATTCCAAACTGGGAGATACAATTTTTATTTTTTATTATTTTTTAGATAGATAATCACAAATAATACAGAAAGAAACATCTGTAAGTTTATAAATGTTTTCTTCGGCTACTGCCATTAATGTCTAAACACATAGCAAGTCCTCGGTAATCCTCTGCAAACTTCAACAGTTAGTGGGACCGTCTCATTCGTTTCTTATTGAGTTCTACAGTTCGACATGCTGTGTAGCCAGTACAAGTTCTTCAGGTGTGCATCTTGTGTCATCAACCCAAAACTAAAGTTTGATTCAGTTTGAGTTTGTGAACTAGCTCAACTGGTTGCTTGCTGAGAATCTGCTCAAAAGAACAATTCGTTTAAGAATCGGACATCACTATATCTCATTGCTCACCGCTACTGGCCGGGGCTGTGGCGATGATAAGGTAAAGTAGACGTTGATGTGTTGTTGTGGAGATGGTCAGATGTAAATATCTACCACAGTGTGACATCACAATGTGGAGGAAGTAGAGAACAAGTCATTTTGGCAACTTGGTTTAAACAAATGCTCCTTTTGCAGTGAGGAAGTTTTGAGTTCTGAAACTTACAGTATGTTACAATGACCTCTTTGAATGAAACAATGAAAATTTGATTCCTCATGTCAAGACCCCTTTAAAGGACAGCTATCCTGTCATTACCCCATATAAGTCATTACCCCATATGTCATTACATAAAATCAATTTTTATATCAACATTTTTCGTAATGTGTTAAATGGAATTGTGACAAAATGTCAAATCTTCTACAAGGGAAACATACAAAAAAAGAAAAAACAATCAAAGACAAATGCTAATTATTTCAGATATTTTGTCACTCCATTTGCTCTGATGAAGATGGGTTATTAGTCTACTCTGAGAGTGCCTTCTCATCATAAACCTTTGCCGATGCAAAAACACAATGCACACTGGTTATTTCCTTTAGATACCCGTATGCACACAAGTGAGATTCTACCCCTGTGGTCAATAACAGCACATTACAATTCAATTTCTACAACCCACCTATCAAATTAATAAATTAATACATGTGATAGTGGTATCAAATTTGTACTCATTCAGCACAATACCTAGGCTGTTTTCCAAGAGTGTTGGTAAGAAAATAATGTATAATATTATGAACAGCACTTGTATTTACAATGAATCATCATGTTTGTGTTTTTCTGGGCTGTTATCCCAAAGGGGGTAGTAACAATGCACATGGCCAGTTCTTTCTCACTCCAAGCCCAGTATGAGCAACAGCTATTAGTGTATTTCACATTTGCATGATCAAATACACCCCCAAAAAAAAATAAAAAAAATAAAACAAAATAAAATAACAAAATATATATATATAATAAATAAAATAAATAAAAAAAAATATATATATATATATATATATATATATATATATATATATATATATATATATATATATATATATTTATTTATTTATTAGAATTTATTATTAAATTAAAATGCGAAAATCCAACCCTTATGTTGTGTTCCAAATATTTTGACCCAGACAACTTTTTTTATTACAAAACAATTGATCATTTTCTTAACATTTTCAGGTTTTATTTCACTTTGTTACACTAGCTGTGTATCTGGTCAAAAATGACCAGCCATTGGAATGAATGAGCGGGGTTACAATAAAAGAAAAACTGACTGTTCAGGAGCCTGTCCAACCATCTGATGAGCGCATACGTGCATGTGTACTTGGGTAACACTTTATTAATGGCGGACCATGATTATAGGTAATTATGCAGGAAGAAATGCAGGACAAATGAGTAGTACTACATTAACACTTTAGTTACTTCTATTAACTAAAATGGAAACCATGTAAAATGTGTTACCATGACCCTCACTTTAAAATAATGGTCCAGATCATTAATAATTCCTTCATATTTATGTGGTAACACTTGATTCATTACTTATGGGTTACCAAAATTATTTTAAAAAGACCTCCAGCAATATCTAACATGCCAAAGTTAATAATTTGTAAAGAACAGAAGAGATATGCCAAGGAATACACACATTGGCAAATACATCCCTATATTTCTGTAAGGTAAGCTGACTATGATACTCTACCAGACACTGTAGCCTTGATTTAGAGTGCTGTTACGTTCATAAATTAATTTCCAAAAAGAACGCACGTGAGGCGTATGTTTCTCTGAAGGCGCATTTTATGATCTTTTTCACAATAAAAACATAATCATTCACATTTTATAAACGTTAATGTTTTGATCTGTAATTAATTAGTAGTTATTTTAAATTAGCCATAGTTAGTTAATAGTTCTTTGTGAGGCAAATCAAATTCAGTAATTATTGATTATCTAACAGTGAACTACCTCAGTCATCGGTTCACTATTACTTACTGATTAGTTAATCGTGTTTCTATATTAGTTAATAGTAGTAACTAAAGTGTTGTGGGGGTGTGTGGGTGTGTGAGCTCGGACATGTGCACACATTCACACACACCTGTGATGTTCCCAGTTAGAAATGACCGGCCATTAGGAATGAATGGATTAGGTTACAAAAAAGAAAAAAATTAATGTTCAGGAGCCTGTCCAACCGTTAGATGAGCACACATGTGCTTGCATCTGAACCCTTCTTGACTCCGTAGGAACAAAAGAACATATGAGAAAATATATTCATAATGAGAGATATATATGGGCCTGTCATTTTTGAACGGGTGTGACTTTCTGACATTTTTTACAAAATAAAGAGTAAAAAAAAAGATTTTCTGGTTAAACATTAAAACAAAGTAGTGTGATAAACATGACATAAAATTGTATGTATGGTTTTTAATATAGTAATTTTGACCCTGGAACACAGCACAATTGTTAAATTAATTGTGTATGTTGCATTGTCTTTTGAAATGGCAAACATATGTAAAGCTATGTTATGCTCTTTAGCCTACATTTGTTGTTATTGCTGTTTTCATTGCCAAAAACCATTTCTTAGTCAGTATTTTTGTCTGAAATTTTCCAGTAAACATATCCTTAAGGATATAACATTCCTTAAATCAAGATACAGTTAATGTGTAAGATAATAAGACTTGTTTCTTGAATTATTGTTCTTACCCCTTAATGGCATAAAGTTATTTTTATTTTTGTTTTAAGCATAAGCCTGACTGAATTTGGTCAGATTTCTGTTTAAAACAAGAAAAACATTTGCCAACCGGATAGGAAAAATAATACAAAAATATATAATATAATGTAACTAATATAAAAATAAATAATAAATATATAAAAAATTTATTCTATACAAAATATATTCTCTGAAACTAAATCTTAGTATATTACGTAAGTTTGCTTCCTAAGTAAACCCATCTTGCTTTAAATATGTTGATATGCAGATAAGATTAAGATTTTTTATTATTATTATTATTTATTTTGTACAGTTTTGCATTGATTTTCCCTGGTGATTATTTAAGCACATTCATCTATCTTTATATTTTGATATCTATCTGCTTTTCTTTTCTTTTTTTTTTTTTTTTTTTTTTTTTTTGGCATGTCCATACTGTTCTACAGTACCTGTTGTTCTAAAGTTAGGTTTAATCCTAGAAGTCAAAAAAGGTTGATTAGACTAATGACAATGGTTTTTTTGAGAGGGTTTAGCTTTGGTTAGTGGGAGAAATTGAGCTTGGTTAAGACATCTAACAAGTGATGATCTTTGTATAACATTTCAAAAGGCAGCTGAACAGTGTAATACCTGTGTGGGCATGTGGATCATATGATTCACAGAAGGACAAGCGTGGGTTTGGACTACAAGGTTTCAAAATTACTAGTGTATACTACAATACACTAATTCTGTTGTGTATATACAAGAATTCAATCTGATTTCATATTATATTAATATTAGTGGTGTTTAGCCTACTGTGGCACAGTGGCAGGCATCACAACTAGTGGATTTGAAACCACTATCCCTAAATATTAAACACTGGTGTGTAACTCGTCCTGCCAAAGTGACTGCTCAAATTGTGCATCTTGTTGAAAACAAGTGTGCTATTACTTTTTTTTATTTATTTTATTTATCCCGTTTTCTCCCAATTTAGAATTCCCAATTGCCACTACTTAGTAGGTCCTCGTGGTGGCGTGGTTACTCACCGCAGTCCGGGTGGTGGAGGACAAGTCTCAGTTGCCTCCGATTCTGAGACAATCAATCCGTGCATCTTATCACGTGGCTCGTTGTGCATGACACCATGGAGACTCACAGCATGTGGAGGCTCATGCTACTCTCC